>NC_132988.1:113731896-114032844 GCF_048564905.1 Vicugna pacos
TAAGGAAGGACACGTCTGACTCCATAGTAGATCTGTTCCTTTGGCTCTAACCCTGCGCTCTGTTTCCTGGGCTTAGTCGTGCTGGTTCTGCGCCTTTTGTAAAAGAATGTTGCCCAGAGCCTGAAATACACAGGAGAGCCCATTCTCAAGGCTCTGATCTTTAAAGATACAACAGTTTTCCGTTCATACAGAGATAAAAAGTTGCAGAACAGAGAACAGTATTTGTCTCGTTGGAGGTTTACGGGAAAATTAAGACCTGACCTAGGTGGACAGCTGCAAGAACAAAGGATTTCGATACCAAGAAGTTTGCAACAACTGACCTAACCTCTTCCCCTTTTACTATAAAAGGAGCCTTAATTCTGACTTGGGTAAGTTGGTTTTCCAGGACATTAGTCCCCGATCCTCTCAGTCTGTCAACTTTCCAAATAAAGTCGTTATTCCTTGCCTCAACACCTCGTCTCCTGATTTACTGGCCCGTCGTGTAGTAAGCAGAAAGAGTTTGGACTTGGTAACATGCTTTCTTCTATTAACTATCAAACTCTCAAGGAAAGGAATTTTGTCTGACTTATCTTTGTATTTCCAACAGAGACTTACACGTAGCAGATGTGAAAAGGGAGCCTGCTGAATGAGTAAATGAGCACAAATAAAAACTTGGGTGCTTACAGGCTGTTGTACAAATGTGCACTACTGTAGGCAAAAAAAAATTTTTTTGGTTTTAGAGACATTCATTCCTTCTTTTTGTATATAAAATTTGTTGGACACCTGCTATGTCCCAGGCACTGATCAAACGCTGGCTCTTCTTCTAAAAAGCTGTGTGATTTTTAGGCAAAGCATTTAATATTTCTGAATGTCAGTTTCTTCATCCATAAAGTCGTCGTAATAATCGTTAACTTGCTGATGTTCTGGAACACTGAATGTGAAAAATTACATAAAGCTGTCAGCATAGTATTTGCTCAATGGTTTATATTTGCCTTCTTCCTTGCCCTTCTATCTGACAAAAAACATAAATCAGTCAAAAACAAAATATCTTTCTTAGTACTATGTGGTTTTCTATGCTTCAGATGAAAAAAAAAGAAAAAAACACCAAAAACAGAAGTAAGGAAATTATTTCTCAAAAATAGCCTACTCTTAACTTCTACAATGTATAAAGAATATTTCTAATACTAGAACGTGCAACAATATATCTTTTTAATTCTATGATGTGATGTGGCCCAACAATTTATGAGTTGGAACAGGTTTAACCCTATTTGTTCTAATGTGAAAACTGAGGCTCAGAGGACTTCCTCATAGTTATACAGGCAGGAAGCACCAGAGTGAGAAGGTGCACCCCCTTCTCCTGACCCGGAGAGCGCTTCCCATCCTCTGAAACCTGTCCATCAGAGGTGCTTCTTCCTGACCATGCACGTCAGCAGGGACTTCTCTCATCAGTAGCTCTCGACCTGTAAACTTCCCAGGAGGCTCAATTTCCAGTAGGTCTCTCCTTTTCCAGCTCCCAGCCTCCTGCCCCTGGAATCCTGCAAACCAGGCTTGGTAAATATGTCATCAAGGCAATGTGTCATAAATCCATCAGCCTTCTCCAGCTCTGTCATGACACTGCCTGAACCCTGCAAACACAGCCCAGGTAGATGCTGGTGAGCCGTAATGGGAAAACAAATGAGCCTGCTTTCAATGAGCTGGAACCTTCTGCCTGAGTTAATGTTTCAGTGGGTTTGTTTGCTTCCTGCAGCTGGCTAAGCAGTTTTGGTGACTGTGACAACAGTTTCCACGGATTTGTTTTTACCCCTCGTCAGGCTTGACACGCAGCCGTTCAGTCCGACAATTTCCCTGCCAGAAGTGCTCTGTGATGTGATTTGAACGATACACCCTAATCGCGGTTCTGAGAATGAGCTGAGGACACCTGAAAGAGCTGCAGAAAGGGACTCCATGTGCCTCTTACCCGTTTCCAAATTTGGGCAGTCCAATAACCTAGGCTGAGCCCATCAATATTTCTTTGAAGGAGATAATGCATTGGAAGAACTCTGGCCTGGGAGCCTGGGAAACTGGGATTCAGCTCTCCTTCTGATAGGATGTTACTAGGTAATCACAGACAATTCACTTAAACTACTACAAATCTTCCTGACCATAAGGGTCACTCGGGAGTCACTTGGGATGACAATTGCTCGTAAAAAAAAAAATCAGATTCTTGAGCTTGTCCTCAGGTTAATTGCATCAGAATCTCCAAAGGATAAACTTAGGATCCTATATTTTTAACAAGTGTTTCAAGCGGTGCTGGCAATCAGAGGTTTTGGTGGGGTGGAGGGCGTTACAGCCCCAGGATCTCCATGCCCCCCGGTAGCTCATATTCAGCAATGCCTGGAAGTACTTCTGTGCTAGCGGTCATCATTCCACCCGCTTCAGATTACCCTGAGACTTCGCTAGAAGTGCACGTTCCCAAGCTCTGTTGAAGACATGCTGAATCAGAACCCTTGGGGGTACGCCCATCTCACGTACTTTCACAACAGTTTCTCCAAGTGATTGAATCCATGTCCATGTTTGGGAACCACTAATAGAATTTCTTTATACAGTTGATTATGTTTGGAGATATTATCAATATCCGAAGGCAATGGTGAGAACTGCAGGAGATAAAGTATATAGCATGGTTTCTGTGATGAGCCAATCCTTGCTAAATGCTGGGTACTAACATTTTAGTGTTTAGTGCTTTTCGCAGGCAGGAATTGCATCTTACTTCTGATTTCCACAACGTACTAGGAGGGGGCACTGAAGCTGGTCAGTATGTTCTTATTGGTCTAAGCTGCTTTGGTATTTCAAAAGTTTATGCCTTCTATTCTCCATTTGCTCCTCTGTCTCATGTCTATTTTTGTACTGGAAGCATCTCCGGGGAGTGAGAACTGCACCTTGACCGGAGCTATTCTGGTCACCATAAATTGTTACCTTTGGAAGATTCCTGTGGGGCTGCTTATGCAGCATCTTAAGAGATGAGCTGGGTGGTTATTATTAGTCTCATTTCATGTATGAGAAAAAGAAAACAGAAAAGGTGACCTTGTACAAGGTCACTCAGTTGGCAAAGAAGCCGAAACGAGAGCTTGCTTCTCTTAGTTGCTATTATAGGATCTCACATCAACTGCTTCCTAAAACTTCACCTCTCCTGACCTTGTCTTCATTCCCAATACTCATCCCTTTTCCCTCTCTTCAACTAAATAAATCATGGGACCAGGTACAAAGGAAGTTGGTTCCTTTGGTTGTGATGGCTTTTGACAAATATGCACGGGAGGTGCCTGACCCCAGCCTGTACCATGATGGTGGAAATTCAAGCACAATGGCACTGAACAGGTGAGAGAGATTCAGGTAGGAAGCTCTTCTTGAGTTCCCTCAAGTCTTGGTATTCACTTGAGGTGCATGCTCCTTTCTAAGAAGCAATGTGAGAGTGATGTCTAGGGCAGACACCAGACTCTGCCAGGATAGAGGTCTCATGGAGGATAAAATCCAGTCCAGACACCAATATTCTGAGATCAGACCTGACAACCTGACCATTGACCTTTAGCTAGAAAGATCCACTCAGTGGCTGAATTGGACGACTTTATTCCAGTGTTTCATGAGTGTGGAATGTGACGTTTTTCACATTTGCTTCTCTGAGACATTAGTAAAAGAGCATGGAAAAACACTGATCAGCTTAAACTGGTTTTGCTTCCTTAAAACAGGTTGTTCGTCAATCAAACCTAGAATTATTTTACAGAGACAGCACTGAGCATGTACAAGATAGGACTCAAGTCTCCAGTATGACCTGGAACCAAAACTCTTCAGCCCAGGAAACCCAAAGAATAGAAGTGTTGCCCCTGGAGCCCTTTACAAGTGAGGAAGTCCTTCAATATGGAAAATCCAGCTTCCGGAAGCTGCTTACCATATAGGGACTGACTTGAGACTAGCTCATCAGCTTATTCCTCTAAGTCCTTAAATTTTGCCCCAAGCCCTTGTTCAGGGAGACAGATTTGATATCCTAGCCTCCTGTCTCCTTGCCAGTCAACCTTGAAATAAAGCTCTATCTTTTCTCTAAATCTGATGCCATGGTATTGGCTTCTGTGACTGTCTGGCAGAGAGCCCTCGCTCAGTAACATTATTTCTACCTGGAGTTTTAATTTATTCTTTACATTAACTATATGAATGAATTGTCATTCAGCTGCACTTAGCACTCAGATTAATTAAAATGTATTTTTTCATTATGTTGTACAAACTACTCTCAATTTTTTTTCCCTCATTACTGCTAACAATCCCTGCAGGTGTACCCTGCCCCACCACACACACTGACTGTTATTTTTGCTTCAGCTGTTTTCTGGAAGTTATCATCTCTTTTGCACAGAGGGATGTAGTACAAACAAACCAGATATTAAACATAAGAATTCAGCTATTTTTAACATACGAGAATATGGAGATTGTAGATGGCCAATAGTGCTCCATTTGACCTCGTCAACTTCCAGATTTACATATTTATCTGTGCTCTATGCTGTGCTTTCTGAGGCAACTAATATCATTTTATCTCCCATACTATCTGCTCTTTGACATCTCTCATTTTACATGGAGACCAAGGCTATAGTCAATATAGAAATTATATGTTTGTATTATATATATATATAGTTAAAAAATATATATAGTTAAAAACTCAGAGCAAGCAATAGTCTCATGAGATCTGACTGCTGTTCTCAAGGTGCAGTAAGAGACTTAGCATGTTCTAAAGAAAGTTGTAGTGTTGTTCCTTTGTTCTATGGTGGAGGACACTGCAAATTTAGGTAGACTAGATTTGGAGAGCCAGTGGGGTTTTCCCAAGGAGGCTCCTGGGAAGGCAGCTATTTAGGAGATGAGATATTCCAGGGAAAAACTGTGTCTGGAGACCACGATCAGTGTCTGAGAGGAGATTCTTTTGCACGTAGCAAGGGTTATGCTCATCATTGTGCTGGCTTTGGTAATTACTGGTTATTGGCACATGCTGGCTTTGGTTGTAAGTCTCATTAATAGTTGTGTAATTCCTCAAAATTTTTCCAGTGATGGTCTTAAAATTCATAATGAATCAGAAAAGGATGGTGTTATGGCACTCATGACGCAGAAGTACAATTTTTAAAAAGACTCTGTATCTGAAACAGAAGAAAAATTTTAAAAGCATCTGCTTTGTGTTCTGAATGAAGAGCAAGCGCATGTTAATTCTGAAATGAGACTTTGAAAAGCTCATATGACATAATAAGAAAAAAACAAAAACCCAATCCAAAAATAGGCAGAAGATCTAAAGAAGCAATTCTCTAAGGAAGAAATACAAATGATCAATAGGCACATGAAAAAATGCTCAATATCACTAATTATCAAAGAAATGCAAATCAAAACTACAATGAGGTGTCACCTCACACCAGTCAGAATGGCCATCATTCAAAAGTCCACAAATGACAAATGCTGGAGAGGCTGTAGAGCAAAGGGAACCCTCCTACACTGCTGGTGGGAATGCAGTTTGGTGCAGCCACTGAGGAAAACAGTGTGGAGATTCCTCAAAAGACTAGAAATAGAGTTACCATATGACCCAGTAATCCTGCTCCTGGGCATATGTCCAGAAGGAACCCTAATTCAAAAAGACACCTGCACCCCAATTTTCATAGCAGCATTATTTACAATAGCCAAGACATGGAAACAGCCTAAATGTCCATTAACAGATGGCTGGATAAAGAAGAGGTGGCATATTTATACAATGGAATACTATTCAGCCATAAAAATGACAACATAATGCCATTTGCAGTGTTGGATGTCCTGGTGAATGTCATTCTAAGTGAAGTAAGCTAGAAAGAGAAAGGAAAATACTATATGTGATCACTCATATGTGGAATCTAAAAAAAAAAAAAGAACATAAATACAAAACAGGAACAGAAGACTCATAGACATAGAACACAAACTTGTGGTTGCCAAGGGTGCAGGGGTTGGGAAGGGACAGGCTAGGAGTTTGAAATTTGTAGATACTGACAGGCATATGTAGAATAGATAAACAAGATTATACTGTATAGCACAGGGAAATATATACAAGATCTTGTGGTAGCTCACAGTGAAAAAAAATGTGACAATGAATATATGTAAGCTCATGTATAACTGAAAAATTGTGCTCTATGATGAAATTTGACACAACATTGTAAAATGACTATAACTCAATAAAAATGTGAAAAAATAAATAAAAAATATAAAAAAAGTTGTAGGGGAAAAAATACACGGTATTGAAGAGAATGATGGCTGATAAGCAGGATGAGTTGAAAAGAGAACTGAGTAAGCAAAAGAAAGCCTGCATTTAAACATTAAGTAGTAAAATTTGAATCGGCAAAGGGAACAGGAAGGATAAGAACTGATAATGCAGAAAATAAAATAATCGTCTTTGGATAACGAAGTTGACTAGAGGAAAATGGATAAGGAGATGAAAGTCATGACTGAGAAGGTGATAGATGCAGAAGACAACAATCAAGGTGTAATCTACAAATAACTGAAGAAATGACTAGAACACATGGATGACAGTAACAGTTAGTGTATAAGAAAACTTTCCTGTGTGTAGACTGCTTCATTTATTGATCAAAACTTTTGCTGAATATCAGAAAAAAATAAGCAAACACCTAAAAGAAAAACTGATTGAATTTTTCCAACATTTTATTATAAAAAAGTCTAACATATTAAAAAAAAAGTTGATCAAACTTTACAATGAAGACAAAATACATGTCTTGATTCTATCACTAGAATTTTATTACATTTGTTTATCACATATCTATGCATTTATCTCATTCATCCATTAATTCATCTTATTTTTGATGCATTCAATGTAAATTGTAAACACTTATGCACTCCCCACCAACACTTCAGAATGCATGTTATTAACCAGTGTTCAACATTTGCTTAGAGTGTTTTTGTCTTTAGATACATGAAATATGTTCAATAAAAGGAACAAGTGTAACTATACTTTTACTGATGTTTGGGACATTCAGTTTTTCTTCCATGCAGATATCCAGGTGTTCCAGTATTATTAGCTAAAAAGTTTTTCTTTTCCCCATTTGTTTGTTTTAGCACTTTTTCCAAAAATCAAACTGATTTATATATGTGAGTCTATTTCTGGGTTCTCTATAATGTAACATTCATACATCTGTCAATTTATATGCCAATAGCACACTGTTTTACTGAGATAGAATTGACATATAGCATTATATGAGTTTCAGGTATACAATGTAATGATTTAATATTTGTATATATTCCAAAGTGACCACCATCATATGTCTTGTTAACATCCACCATCACTCACAGTTACAATTTTTCTCTTGTGATGAAAACTCTTAAGATGTACTCTCTTAGCAACTTTCAAATATACAGTACAGTATTAACTATTGCCATCATGTCTGTCCATTAAATATGCAGATTTACTCATCCTATGTAATTGCAACCTTGTAATCCTTGACCAAGGATTCACTCACTTTTCTCTATTTCCTCCACCTTCATCCCCAACCCCTGGTAACCTCTGTTGTACTCTCAGTTTTCACGAGTTCAGCTTTTTGTTTTTATATAGACTTCACATAAAAGTCAAATCACACAGTATTGGCTTTCTCTACTTGGCTTATGTCCCTTAGCATAATGTCCCCCAATTTCATCTATGGCGTCACAAGTGGCAGGATTTCCTTCTTCCTCATGACTGAGTAAGATATACTGTATCCTCTTTATCCATTTATCTGTTAATGAACATTTGGCTGTTTCCATATCTTGGTTATCATGAATAATACTGCAGTGAATGTGGAAGGGCAGGTAGCAGATACCTCTTAGAGATAATGATTTCATTTCCTTTGAATGTGTACACAGAAGTGAGGTTGCTGAAACACATGGTAGTTTCAGTTTTAATTTTTTAAGGAGCTTCCATACTGTTTTCCATAATGAGCATGAGCTGCATTAGTAATCAAAATAAAAAATTAAAAATTCTATTTTAAGATACTTGAAAAAATCTTAAAAATGTAGTAATTCATGTTTTGAACCAACTCTGCCCCACAATTTAATTCACTTTTCAAGTAAAAAAATTCTTTTTATAGAAAGTATATCACTTAATACTGTGGAAAAATGTGCACTGGACTTCACAATTGCCCCCGGAGAACTCACAGTACACCTCTTAGTGTTTCCTGTATTTACTTATGTTGCTGTTTTACAGAATAAACATTATACCTAATGAATACCAAAAACGTAAGAGACTCTTAATTCACTTGAAAAATGCACATCTTCTAAACATTAAAAAATGAAGCTCTTCAGATATATACAATTACCACAGCAACTTGGGGAAAATATATAATTATTCATATACATACGCAGAATTCAAAGAAATGCATTGCTAATGACCAAATATCTGTGTCCCCCACTCCGTTCATATGTTAGCATCCTAATCCCATGAGGACAGTATTCCGAGGTGGAGCCCCTGGGAGGTGATTAATTCATAAAGGCAGGACCTCATGGATGGAATGTTAGTGCCCTTATAAAAGAGACCCCAGAGAGATACCTGTCTCCTTCTGTCATGTGAAGACACAAGAAAATGCTGTAAAACAGGAAGTCGGCTCTTACCAGACACTGAATCTGCCCACACCTTGATCTTGGACTTCCCAGCCTCCAGAGCTATCAGAACTAAATTCATGTTCTTTATAAACCACCTAGTGTATGGCATTTTGTTGCCATAGTCTGAATGAACTAACTGACACATGCATTTAGAATCACCTCTTTAGAGTCTAGGTTTCACCCTCAGACTAAATTAGGATGGCAGTTTTTGAAAGCAGAACCCCATTACCAGGGAGGCGAATTTATAATTGTTAAAAACTGGAAGTAAGTGATAGTTGCTTGAGCTCTGACTGCTGTTCCCAAGATGCAGTTAGAACCTTTTTCCAAAAAGTCCTAGTGCTGTCTTTCCTTTCTGTGGTGGAAGGCTGCAAATTTAGATAAGCCTTTAGGAGCAAGAGGCAATTCTGCTTCTTGGATCATGTAATGAGTAAGATAAGTAAGAACAAAGAGAAAAGACACACACTTTATTGGATGGCATTTGGGGCACACTGGACTGTGCCATAGGAGAACTTGGCATTGGTTTGCACTGTGATGTGAGCTAGATTGTTTTGGTGGAAGAGACCAGGCAGAAGTGGAAGAGACCAGGCAGAAGAGGGTGTCTCAACATTTGGCATATACTACAAGGGTTCCTTGAAGTAATTCAGGTAGATTGCTCTGGAGGGGGCAGGAGAGGCATCAATGGGAATATCCTGAACTGGTTGGAAAGAAGATGATGGGAACATGGGGTCAGGAGTTCTTCAATCATTTAAGATAAAAGTCAATGCCAAAAACATGCTTAGGGGAAAGCCTTCTCCTTCTCTCCTGAATCTCTACATCACAGTGTAAAGGAAGAAACGTCTGGCATTCCATCTGCCTTACAGGAAAGGTCTGTGGGAGACGCATTGCTTCTCTCTGTTCCCCAAGGCAGGAGGAGTAACTATCCTGGCTTGCATTGGGATGGACTTCAGTAGAGACTAGAGATCATGCAGAAAGGCTGTCTTCTGTTTCCTGACCTTTTACACTGGCCTGAACTCAGACTCAGTGGAGGTCCACACTTTCGTGGTTTCTTGTTTGGGCTTACATTTTTTTCCCCCTGTTACTATGATCAGTTTACCCAGACTCTCTGCTGTTTGGCAGTATTTAACTCATGCAGAGGGTACGTAAGATTTGTACAATGCACCTATCCGCTTCAGATCTGGGAGTGAAAATGTATCTTTGTTTTCATGCTGAAGGCTTGTCCCCTGATAAAATTCATCAGACTCTATACATTTGGAAGTGAATGGATTCTTTTTAAACCATTAGTAAACATGAGACCTTGAACTGTATTTGATTGCTATTCTCATCTCTTCTTACTGGTTATAATTCAGTGGGGAACAGAGGTAATCTCAGGCTGTTTCCATCCCAAATTTCCAACACTATTTTTAAGATAGATTATTGATAGCTCTTTCTTAATCATGATATCTGGTAATATTTAATCAACTTAGTTATGGTAAATGTACTGACATTAGAGCAAGGAGCACTGATCAGGGTCTTAATAATTTAGTAAGATCATGAAGTTCTCAAAATATTGCCCGTATTATGCCACCAATTGTTGAACGCCAACAGTATATTCTAGATGTGGTGAATGCTCATTGATTCACCTTTCCTGAGTCAATTCTACTTCTTCTGTGAACTGCTTCTTTAAAATATGTTTCAAAAAAGACCTGCCCCATTTCACCTCCTTGTCCAGCATGACTGCATCTGACTCAGCACAGGTCAAGGAGAAATCGTGCCTAGAATTTGCCACACCAAGACTGCAAGAGAGATGTCTCCGTTGGTGTGATGACTTTATGCTGATGTGAGACTGGGAGCCCCCTGTGACCATACATGCCTTGCTGCATGGAAATATCAGCTCATGGTAGGAGATGATGGAGTCAATATATCCCCCCCAAAATTCTGTAAATAGTGGAAGAGAGGATCTGACTCCAGTCACATGGTCTACAGCTTTCTCTGGCTCCTATTTTTTGGAAGCCTGGTTTTTAAGCTCATCTTGGAGATACTCCTGTTTCCTTCCAATAAATCCCCTTTTGTGTAAGCTTGTCTGAATTGGGACCAGCAGTTCTGATTAATACACCAGATGTCTTAAAATATTTTTTGCTTTATTTGTGACATGAGTGTAGTTGGGCAACCAGAAGACAGCATTCAGAGACTGATGTGATGGGGAACAAATAACAGTGTAGGGCGTCAGGATCTGAGGCAGGCAAGTAGATCCAGAGAGAGTAATTAACTGGCAGAGTTTAAGGTGAGTGGATGGGTTGGAGCCAGAGAGACTGGATGGAGTTGCTGGGACACCATACTGAGCAGTGCATAGAGGAGGACACCAGGAAGACTGGCCAGAGCAAAGCAGGGTCTCCAACTTGGAGAAAATAGGATATTGGTTAGATTGTGAGGAGTCAGACTAGGGCATGGTAAAATAAGGAACTGATGGAGTTAATAGGACTAAGAAACAAGCATAGTTTTTATTTCTAACAATTAAGATCCTAATTTGATTTAATTGGTTGGGTCCCCGAGAGTTAAATTCCTAGTCCTTTTCCCTATTTGCTGTCCTCAAGAGATCTAATCCACTGCTGCCAGTCTAACTTTCTGTGATAATGGAAAAGTTATCTTTTGTTTAATATGGTAGCCACTGGCCATGTGTGGCAAATTAAAAGTAAATTAATTAAATTAAATAAAATGTAAAATTCTGTTTCTTAGCTGAACTGAGTATTTTTTTAACTGCTCTATAGCCACATGTGGCTAGTGGCTACCATATTGGAAGCCACAGAATGTATGCCCACGGATTCTTTCAATACTGATAAACTTAAATTTTACTTCTGAGGACCCCAATCTGTATCTTCATCCCTATATATTAAATTATCTACTAGATATTTTTTCTCTTGGAATTTTCACAGGACCCACATTTCTACATTTCAAAATCTAACTTATTTCCTTACTTCACATTTATCTTTTCCTTGCCTTGGAGGAGTTGCTATCGACTGGCCAGTTGTTGAAGCCAGGTATTATATTGAGATGATCCTCTAATTTCCTAAAACCAATAATTAATAAAATTCCTTTATTTTCTCTACTACTCTTTTTCTGAATCCTGTCTCCGCTAAACATTCTTGCTGCTACTACCCTGATTTAGTTCCTCAAAATATTTTGTTCATAATTCCTCGGAAAAAAATCTCCTGAGTCCAGCTCCACAGTTCTATTCTTATTCAGACAATCTTCCCTCATGGTCCCTCATTCCATCCTGGTACGTACTCTGAACTGTAGATCTGATCAAAAGACTCCTATGCTGGGAGCAACTGATGTCTTCTCAGCAGCTGCAAGATGAGATCTAAATTGCAGTGTGTGTACCCAGATGTCTGCTGGGTTCCCTCTGCTTCTTCAGATTAAAATAAGAACACCTGTGTTTCATGATCCACAAACATCAAAATGCCTTGATTTTTCTGGTAAATTTCCAAGGTGAGGGAAACTATTGTTTTCAGTGCATCTTCGTCTTCCTCCTCTGACTGTCTCTTAAAAGCAGTCTCCGGCTTTCAGTGTCAACTCCGCCTCTACATTAGTTTCCGCAGAAACAAACCAACAAGCAAGCAAACTACTAGTATATTTATTGGTATAAAGAACTCTGGAGTGGAGTGGGCTGTGTGGAGAAACTGGGTGCACGCACACACCTCATTTCAAGCAAAATAAAATCTGTAGTGGACATAGTTCCCCCAACATTCTTCTCAAGGAGCAATATAGTACAATAAGTGGCCAAGTGTATCCACTGACTGGTGTTGAATCCATGCCCCAGTACATGCCATTTAGATAATCTTGAAGTTCTTTAACTTATCCGTACATTCCTCAGTTGGAAAATAGGCATAAGTAGAAACATTAATGTCCTAGGGTAATTGTGAGGTGTAGAAGTGTTAATGCATGTAAAGCATTTGTTGGTAATGGCATCTGGTCCATGGTAAGTGTTCCAAAAGGTTTGCTCCTATTGGGTTGTAGGCATCACTGTTGTTACTGACATTCCCATTATGTAATAGGGAAGAACAAATCTGGCTCCTTATCAGATCTGCCCTTTGGCTCTAACCCTGTGCTCTGTCGCCTGGGCTGAGTCATGCTGGTTCTGCATCTTTTGTAAAATAATGTTGCCTATGACCTGAAATATACAGGACAGCCCATTCTCAAACTCTGAACTTTAAGGGTATAACTGTTTTCCATTTATATAGAGATAAAAAGTTGCAGAACAGAGAATAACATTTGTTTTGTTGGAGGTTTACAGGAACATCATGACCTGACCTACATGGACGACTGCAAGAACAAAGGATTCTGACCCCAAGAAGTTTGCAACAACCAACCACAGCCCCTCCCCTTTTTAGTGTAAAAGGAGTGTGAATTCTGACTTGGGGAAGATGGTTCTCTAAGACATTAGTCCCCCATCTTCTCGGTCTGCTGGCTTTCCAAATAAAGTCATTATTTTTTGCCCCAACACCTTATTTCCCGATTTATTGGTCTGTTGTGCAATGAGCAGAACAAGTTTGGATTCAGTAACAATTATAGGATCTCTCTGTCTTTTTTAACCATCATCTTCCTAGGTTCCTTTTTTTTCTTCGTCACTGTCTCACACCTCATTTTTCCCCTGATCTTCTCATCTGCCCCACCTCCTGTAGAGCCACACACACCATTCACACTGTCGGGAGGGAGGGGATTAATGCTGTGCTATTCTCTAATGCCTTCAGATCAGCACATCCTAGACTTGTTATGATTTCTAGGTTGTTATTTTTCTTCATGATGAGAAGTCTCAGCTTACCAATAATTCTGGTATTAGATATTAATAAAATTCAAAGAAAAAATGTTTTCTCCTTATTCCACATGGCATGCAAACTTTTCATAAGCAAAACTGAAGCTCATCTTTACAGTTTCATCCCTCACTGTTGCCCTATATGTGTGCTGAATTCTAGTCCGACTGAATTGCCCCCATTTGAATCTTTTAAGCCTATGTGTCTTTGCACATATCACTCCCCGTTCCTTGAGTGCCCTCCCTTCTTGTATCCCAAGCAATCTGCTAGATAATTGAAGCTGCACATCCAATTTAATGCTCTTTGTGACCTTTGAAACTTAGTGAAATGCTCCAGTTGGAAATTCCGAAGTCCTGATAGATAACATCCTCTTTCTCCTCTGGTGTTCAGAGGATAAATTCTAGAGTCCCTCATCCAGAGGTCAGTGTCTCAGACAATGATGTATTGGAGCTGGTTCTGATGAGGTAGTGAGAACTGATTGTATACATCTCACCCAATGCTACTGTCAGTGACTTTTTGTTGGTACCTTGATTTCAACCATGGTAGAGAAATTTACACCAAAAAAGAAAAAATATCTTTAAATGCTGCAAGTCAGCTTTTTTCCCACCAGAGAGCAGGAACTGTTAAACACCAGCACACCAGGGATACAGTAGAAAGAGAGATTTTTAAAAATAACAGATATTCTATTGCTAGAACTGATAAGGGACTTTCCAGCAATGGGTCTGATGTTCTAATGCTATCCCCAGAATTAGGGTGACTAACCCATCCATTGCTGGGTAGGACTGGGGAACTGTAAACCTCCCTCTGAGTTCCCAGACCTTACCAAGAAGGTGATCACAAGGCCACAAGAAGAACAGGGAACATGGTCTATTAAAGTGAGAAAAATTTCCCTGGGTCCCTTCTCAAGCTCACAATACTTGGAGAGGAGTGTGGACTGGAGAATGAGGCACCAAAAGTTTTAACAAATGGATATTTCCTCTCTAGTTCACCTAGATAAAGGAAAAGAAAGAAAAGGCAGTTTCCCTTCCTGCTCTCCAGATCAGCCTGCACATTCTTCAATTATAAAATGCATTGCTTTTTTTTTTCTACTTTGTTTACATATCTGTCTCTCCTGCTAGGCTACAATATTCTTCATCTCAGTGACACTTGCATCTCCTGAATTAAAGGCAGTTTCAGGAATACAGTAGACACTCAAAAATTGTGGAATGGGTTACCAGGTCAAAGATTGGCAAATAAAAACATTGAAAAACAGCAATAAAAATTTTCTTCTACTTGATGTTTTTCTTTCCTGCCCTCTTGCAATAATCTTTTTGAATAAAGTTCCTCTTTACACAAGCCTGGATTTATTTGTATTTGACACCAAGCACAAAGGTGATTTGATATTTAAGAACCAGAGCTACAGATAGGAAGCCTTTTTAATCCCTACAACGAAGGGCAGGGTTTGTTACAAGAGTCTGAGGCAGGAAGCAACTAAGGTCTCAAGATACTGGTGGAGGTTAGAGTAGAGACCAGGAAGCAAGTCAGGTGAGTACACAGCAATTTAATTTATAATTGTGAGACTCAGAAACCCCTGGAAGTTTCTTTTTTATTGAAGTATAGTCAGTGTATGATGTTGTGTCAGTTTCTGGTGTAGAGCATAATGTTTCAGTCATACACATACATGCATATATTCCTTTTCATATTTTTTTCATTATATGTTACTATAAGATATTGAATAGAGTTACCTGTGCTGTACAGTAGGACCTTGTTTTTTATCTATTTTATATAGAATAGTTAGTATCTACAAATCTCAAACTTCCAATTATCCCCTCCCACTCCCTTCCCCTCCACTAACCATAAATTTTATTTGCAAACCATGCGACTGAGAAGGGCTTAATTTCCAGAATATACAAACAGCTCATACAACCTGGGAGCTTTTATCAACGCCCCTTACCCCAAATTACTGAATCGGAATCTTCAGGATGGGGTCCAGGAATCTGCATGATTAAGAACCTTCCCAAGTGATTTATATCCGCAATCAGTTGAAAGAAACTTTAAAACTTTGACTCCTTCATTTGAATCCTCTTTATTGAGTCTGCCAGTGTTTCAAATTATGCATTTCAATATTAACAGAATTGAGCTGTGCAATTTAAATTTTTAATCCCTATACATTTAAAACCAGACATTAATTTCCAGCTGACCTCTTCTTTGAACGTGACCTTTATTTTAATAGTAATGAAATTTATGTAGCGTGCTTCATTTCCCTGATTTACTGTAACATAGCTAAATTCATGTTGGAAATGATTAGACTGTGGCTCCACATTAAATCCTTAATAAACACACACAAGTGAAATTATCAGGTTCTCTTAAGTCAACCAGTTAAAAAACTTAGATAATGGAAATCAAATTTGCTATCAAATTTCTCCTTATTATGACTCAACAGAGTTTGTCATCACCTTACAAAATCTAGGCAAAGATAAAGGAAGGATGACTTAAAAAAAAATGAAGGCCGTGTCTTCATCAAATCGTGTTAATTATTAGATACCTGATAGCAAATGAGCAGCTTGGAAGATTTTCTTTCTGCCTAGATTGGTTGTTTTGGCACATTACAGATGCAGCCTCAGGCTACCTAAAATGAATGATGGATTCCGGTATATGCTTTGGCCCCAGATTTATTTTTTCCTTATTCCGTATCACTTGCCAACATGGTAGGCAGTGAAATGCAGTGGGGAACATATGAAGCCAAATAACACAACAAAATACTGGAACACCTCTTGGGGTCAATTTTGAATCCATAAAGTGGCTGTTAATATTTTCCAATAGTCACTCCAAAGAATGCTAGTGATCACTATGGTATTTCTGAGTTGCCTTTAGAGCGGGCAGAAAAAGACATAAGTTAAAAAAAAAAATAAAAGCTTGTGGAGACATATTTTCTAGGCGAATGATGAAGTTCAGAAACTTAGTCCCAAACAATTATACAGAGAAGATGGGACATTAGAATGACAGAGCATGACTTACACACCAGACATTTTACATCAATGCTTTCATTTAATCCTAAAAATCCCTGTGAAAGAGCTGTCAGGACTCTCATTTTACAGATGAGGACACAGGTTTAGAGACTCTAAGAAACTTACCCATAATTACAGATTTAGGTTGTAGGGTTCAGATGCCCAGCCAGCATCAAAAGACTCCAAAACCCAGTCATTACACTCAGTTCCAATATTTCCTAAAATAAAGCAATGTAATTTGCATGCATTTTCTCACTTAAACCTGATAACAATCTCGTGAGAATGGGAAGGGTAATTATTATATTCCTTTAACTGAAAGAAAAGGGAACAAATATAATTTCTTTCACTCTTCCCAGCTACTTCTCTAAGAAGGAAACTTCTATACTGAATTTATTTTTATTACCATCAAGCTTACACATGCCAGATTTATACTGTGTATGTTTCATCATCCACCCATGATTGTGGTAGCCTGTCTCCATGGAGAGCAGAATTTAACATTTAAAGACCTGACTGTGAATCTCAGCTCTGTCTCCTACTGCTTTGTTTAACCCGGTTGCTTCTCTCTGGGACTCAGGAGTGCATTTCATAGTTCCTGACACCATGGGTGCCTTCAAAGTGTATGCCTTAAACTACCTGGCAGGGACACTGGTCAGGCTCAGACTGGCCAGGGCCACAGTGATGACCCACAGCAGGTGCCGCACTGTTGATGGGGTTCTAGGACCCCTTGGGAACCCAGGCAGGAAGAACCTCGGTTTATCCAAAGGTGTGGCAGAAGCTGTGTCCGAGCAAGGACTGTCTCTTCTGAGTTGTTTTGTCTGAGGTGCTGTTTTTCTTCATCATGCCTTTGGACCTCTCCACGATAGTCTCCTCCCTCTACGCACTGACCTGACCTCTCCATCCACCACTTCTGCTGGCAGAGCAGCACTGGCTTCTTCTGGCAAGAAGAGCTTGGCACTGCTTTCACCTGCATACCTGGCTGGGCCTCTTGGCTTTGGAGACCTTCCCAAATTTTACTTTAACAAAAAAAAAAAAAAAGAAGGTTCAGTAAAATCTGTTCTATCACTATGGCATGCTTTGAACCAAATATTCAAGGTAAACATATGTGTTACTTCAAGAAGTTAATTTGAGAAGAATTTTATCCAGAGGATTTTAAGTAAGAAATCTTATCTAGCTATTTATCATATATATGTCCTAAAATTTATTTTTTCATGCTAGATTATAAACATTAATATGTAAATGAAGATAACTGCTGTGTATTAGAAGCCTACTGTGTACTAGGTGTGGTGCTTGAGATGTTATATTAGTTTCTTAGGGCCGCCATGACAAAGCTCCTCGGACCAGGTGGCTTAAAGAACAGAAATGCATCTGCTCACAGTGCTGAGGTCTAGAAATCTGAGATCAAGATTTCAGCAGGGTCTGTTTCTTCTGAGGCCTCTCTCTTTGGCTTGTTCGTGGCCATCTTCAACCTGTGTCTTCATATGGTCTTCCCTTTGACTGTATCAGTGTTCTAATCTCTCTTTTTTTTAAAAAAAATTAGTTGCATAATTTCATGTATGGATTTTTAAATTGAAATCTAGTCAGTTACAATGTGTCAATTTCTAGTGTACAGAATAGTGTTTCAGTCATACATATACATACATGTATTCACTCTCATATTCTTTTTCATTAAAGGTTAACTACATAAGCACACTAACCAGATTACAGCCACCCTAAGGACCTCATTTCAACTCAATTACATCCTTAAAGACCTTACAGATTCAGACACATTTAGAGGTACTGCTGGTTAGGAATTTAACATATGAATTTCAGGAGAACACAGTTCACCCCATAACAGCCTGTTATATAAGAGCTATTATGTATAATACATTTTAAATTTTGCATAATTTCTCACACTTTAGAATGAGAGCAAAGATGTTGAGTATCCTTCCTAAGGTCAAAGAGCTGACAGATGATGGAACTAGGGTTTAAAGCTAGGTCTGGGAAACTTCAAAGCTCTTAATAACCAGTCTAGTGTGTTTTCCACCCTCTGCCATCTCCTGTTTCCAGGAGACCTACCCTCAATATATTAATGCTCATCTCTCCCTGAGCACAGGCACTAGTTGACTCATTGCAGTTTTTGCCACAGACCAATAACACCTTGCCCGAGTGATGTTAAATTTTGCCTAAATGGTGGACATCCCCCTTCAGGCTCCATGCAGCTGCTGTCTTGACTAGTTTGATAGAATTTGATGCAAGTGGAGGTTAGGAATGTGTTCTGCTCAATTTCACAGAATTTTAAATAGTTTTGTGTAAGATACAAGTTTCCTGTTTAAATGATGTTGAGGTCACTACAACAAAAATGCCATAGACTGAGTGGCTTAAACAATAGAAATTCATTTCTTACAGTTCTGGAGGCTGGGAAGTCCAAGAAGAAGGTGCTGGCAGACCTGATGTCTGGTGAGGGCTGGCTTCCCTCCTGGTCTGCAGGTGGCCAGCTTCTCCTCACATGGCCTAAAGAGAGAGGAAGCACGCCCTCATGTCTTCTCTTAGCAGGGCACCAATCTCCTCCTGAGGGGTCTGCCCTCAAGCCAAATTACCTCCCAAAGGCTCCACCTCCAAATATTATCATCCTGGGATTAGGGTTGTAACATACGGCTTTTGGGTGGACACGAACATTCAGCCCATAGAACTCATGAAGAAGGGATGCCTGTATCAGACAGGTGGCAACCCACTTTCTTGTGGCTGTCTTATCTGATCTCATCACAAAAGCGTTCTGAGGTGGCAAGCACCAGTGTCCATATGACGTGGTCAGTTTGCACTCTTTTGTCTTTGAAGCTTCTCAGTGCAGTGGTCAGACCATGCTTGCACGTGGTTACAGGACACATCAGAAGATGGTCGTGCTGGGACTTAAAAACTAGTAGTGATGAGGCAGGTTAATGGCAGGGTGGGGTTTGGCGGGGGAAGAGATGCAAAGAGCAGCAGGAAAGAAGGTAGAAGAACTGATAACAGAGCTCATGGAAGAAGAGCTGTTTTTCCCCCACATTCATGGGCAAATCTCACTTGTGTAGGATTCTGTTGGTTTCCGTTAAGACTAATTCTAAAGGCATAAATCACAACCTCAGAGGCAATTCCATCAGCAAAGGTAAGACAAATGTGCACATACCTGTAATACAGGCAAGCATGCAATTAGATTGTAATGAGTGTTTAGATTGTTTTCTCTAGAACTGTTTTAATAGTTTTCTGCTTCTCTATCAGAAGAGGGGTCATTTTTATCTAAAATGATCAGTTACGACAAAGTGAGATTTGACAGAAATCGGAAGGGTATTAAAGGAAGGTTATGAATTGAAGAGTGGGAACGAGACAGGAGGATTAGGAGCTGACTGGTAGACATAAGGTGCACAAGAAAATGGAAAATTATAGAGAAAGAAGAAAGATAAAGAAGTAATTAAATAGTAACAGGAGAACTGGCTACAGGTAAGATTGGGTCCCAGTTTATGGTGAAATACGGGAGACGGCTTCCTTGACAGATTAAGGGATTAGGGCTTTACTCACAAGGCACTGAGGACTGCTTATTTGCTGTTCACAAGACAAAATGTCTCTGTTCTGGAAAATCACACACAATTTTGAAGTGAAGCCACTGTTACCCACCATCATCTTTTAAACGTTCACATCGGAATATGGTCCCCAAGCAACTGTACCAAATTTTTATTTTAAGAAGAAAGACTTTTCTTTTTGATCACTCTCAAAAGATTAAAAAAAAAAATGCCTTTACTTAGCTATTTAACAAGCACTTGTAAGGAATCAAGCTGAGACAAAAAAGCCAAAATGCGGACGAAGATGTTTATAACAACTATATTTGTTATAATAATGAAAACTTAGAAACAACTCCAATTTTTATTTTTAGAGGTGCAGCTAAATAAATTATGACATATCTACACCATAGATTATGATTCAGCCATTTGAAAAGTCTCAGTGATGTGTGTAAAGTTAGAAGGAAACACAATGACATATTAATAGTGATTATCTTGATACACAGAATTCTTGGAATTAAAAAATTAGCTTACAAATGTATCTATTTCCCAAGTTTCACAAAATGATCACATATTTGTTAGATAATCAGAATAAAAGTTGAAATTAATCTGAAATCAATGCTGAGCAATGGTTTCCAGCAATGGCAGCATCTTTGGAATAATCTGTAACAATCAGGGGGATGGACTTTGAAGGAAATAACTATTATCTGCAGGAGCACATTCTAGTCACCTGACACTCTAGTTCCCTAACCAGCTTTTGACTTATTTTGTCTCCAAAACTTTGTGAAAAAGAGCAGCCCTGTCCTCTGGGTGGGGGTCGCTGGGCTGAGGTGCCAGGGGCAGCCATCTGGCCTTCTGATCAGAGGAGGCTCGTGTGCAAATCTGATTCCTCTTTGTACCATCAGAGTCTAGTACTATGCCTGATATATTATAGACGTCAGGGTAGATTTGTTAGTTGCATAAAAAAATCTGGTCAAAAGATTTGCTCCTTTCACAAATAATACATTGTTAATCTGAGAATTCTGCCCATATTTGCTTTGGAGATTTGCCCAAATCACAGCTCAATGTATTACAAATATTTGTGTTATAGAGAATGTATTTTGCTGAAATTTCCTTTGTAGAGTGGGGGTACCCTAACTATTCTCCTTACTGGCTTCATGGCCATGTCCAAGTTGCTTATCTTCTCTGGTCTTTTTATTTTATCAATTAAAATTAAAAATAAATGTGACACTATTTAGCACTGGAACGGTAGAGGTAGCAAGTAACGGTTGTTTCAGCTTGAATTGCCTGTTTCTTGGTAAACATGATTGATTACAGGCATTTTGAGGAAATCATGTGTCTTTCCGAAAAGAGCTAGGTATTCATCAAAGCAACTAGAAATGGTGAGGGATGAGGGTGTGTTAATGCCAAGACCTGACCACTCTTAATGACAGAAAAAGTCATGGCTGGTTGCAAAACCCACCAACTGCCTCCCAAACATCCCACCACAGTAGAAAGTAGCACTAGCTTTGAGGGTCAGGTGTAATCTAAAATATAAAGACATATTTTTAACATTGGCTAATTCATAACCATTCTAAAAAGTGCCAGGAATGGGCAGTATAACCTTAATACATTAACCAAGTGATTTTCTCAACCTATTCTTCAAATCTTTCATCATTCGCTTAAAGATGCTCCGAAAGGCAGGTAAGAGAGATCAAGGTGCATGTGTCCAGAGGCCGCAATGAGGCAACATCAGTGCTGTTAATGCCCCGCAGGAAACCAGCCCAACACCCAGGCCTAAAAGAGCTAGTTCTTTGTTAACAGGTTGGTTCTCTGAGGTTTATAGAAATACTGCCATCTAGTGGACAGAGCAAGAATTTTATAGCAATTCTCTCATTTCTTTATTTGTGAGATATGATTAGTCACATTTCTTAAACGAAGAAAAGAACGTAAATGTTCTATTAAGTGAATTCCATGTATGTGCGTTTTATAATGGAATTGTATCTTTTAAAAACCCTCATATTACAGATGAGAAAACTGAGATTTAGGGAAAAAAAGTAATTTTCCAATATGATATGCCTTTAAGTGGCAAAGTTAGGCTTGCTGCCAAGTTTGATTAACATTCAGACAATGAGAGGATAATGTTTTCTTCACAGCACCACGGACGTGTTAATATTAAATGTAGAGAATTCAGTGGGCTTACTGACCAGAGCTGGGGTTTCATTTTTGGCTCTGTTGTCAGCTGTATGATCTTGCAAATTCATTTAATTTCCATAATCTTTGATGTTATCTCTACATAAAAAGTGAACATTAAACAAGAACATACATTTAAGAACGCTATACATTCTAAAGATTTGAGTTTATCGTTATAATTGCAAGCATTTCTAATCCAGGTTCTCATTTTGTAGAAACACAAACAGAAATTCAATAGAGGAAGGCATGAGAACATTGTGAGCCGAAATGGGGAGAAATACAGGACTCGCATAGAGAATTTGACTTCTTTAATTCTAATTAAGAACCCCCAATTCCAACACTACTGTTGCCAGAAGAACCCCTTGGATATGGAAATAAGAACTTATATCCATGCGCATTGGATGTTAGAAGGCTGCGGCCGCACCCCCCCCCATCGCCCCCCAAACAGATTGACAGAGTGAAAAATCAGCCTGTGGAACGGGAGGAAATATTTGTACACTGCATATCAGATAAGGGGTTAATATTCAAAGTATAGAAAGCAAAATAAATAACCCAATTAAAAAACGAGTGAAACAGATGAGTAGACGTTTCACAGGAGAAGGCACACAAATGGCTGCAGGGCACATGAAAACATTTCAGCATTACTAGTCATCAGGGACACGCAGTCAAAACCACGAGGTACCATGTCATGCTGCTTAGGACAGTTACTGCCAAAGATCAAAAGATAACAACTGTTGTCAAGGATGTGGAAAAATTGGAATTTTTTGTATACTGTTGATAAGAATTTTATGGGGAGCTGTTTGGAGGCTGCACAAAAAAAATTACATTTTTTTATGATGCAGAAATCTTATTTCTGGGTAAATATCCAAAGGAAGTGAAATCAAGATCGTGAAGAGATACTAGTATGCCCATGTTTATTGTAGCATTATTTACAACAGCCAAGGTAAAGAAGCAATCAATAGATACCCATCGGTAGATGAATGGGTAAAGAAAATGCAATATATACACACAACGGAATATCATTCAGCCTTAAAAATGAAAAAAATCCTGCCCTATGTGACAACATGGATGAACCTGGAAGGCATAACGCTATGTGAAATTAACCAGCCACAGGCGGACAATTATACACAATTCAGTTTAACAGAGAGTAGAATGTTGGTTGCCAGGGGCTGAGGGGAGGGGGAAATGGAAAGCTGCCATTCAACAGATGCACATTTTTACTTAAACGAAATGAAAAAAAGTTCCAAGGATCTTCTATACAACACTGTGCTTATCATTAACAATAGTGTATTTTGCACTTAAGAGTTTAAGATGGCAGGCCTCATGTTAAGTGTTCTTAACACAATAATTAAAAAAAAAAAAGAATAAGGTTTGGTACATGAAAGTTTGGAACACAGAAACATTTCAAAAGTATTTCACAGACATCATTGTAATAAGCAGCGACAATTTCATACATGTGGTGAATCAGAGACACTGTCTGGATTCAACATGGTCAGGTCCTGGGTGAGGAACATACCCCTTGAATCTTAAAACAGCCTATGGGGTGAAACTGATTGCTCTCTATTTATGGAGGGGGAAACTGAAGCTCAAGAGCCTGACTTGCTCCAAGTTCCACCGCTCAAAAAAGGCAAGACAGAGACGAAAATCAAATGCAGTCAACCGTGATATTCCACCCCACCCCCCCGATGACCCACCAAACAGTTTATTTTCACGGAGGAGCTCTTGTAACCCCCTCTGGCTCAGGACTCTACCTCTGATCAGGAGTCTTGTTAAATAGGCTTGACTCAAGCTTAAATCCTGCCTTTGACTGGAAGCCAGTAAGTAGGGCTTAGCCCTGACCCAGGTTAGACAACTTGTGTTTTCACGCTGGTCCTGTTTCCCTGTGTTTCTTCCAGCATTCATCCTCAAGATCCCGCTTTGAATGACTTCCAGGACCCCAGGTCCGCAACGGCTCATGTGGTAAGTTTCCCTGCACCTCTCTGGTCCTAGGAGGCAGCTTGTGAATGCATTGCTTATGTTTTGAGCTCTTCCTAATGCCACATATTTTCTCACATCTGGATCTCCGCCTCGAGCGTATTGACAGGCTTCATCCCACCCTTACGCTCTACACCTGCCAAAATAGTGCCTCCTCCCAGTCTCCTTGACGAGCAGAGCCTTTATTTTGCTATTGCCTACTCTGCCCTTAAAAGCTTGACTGTCATACCATTCCTCTGTGTCTCTGGTCTTGATCATCTCACTGTATCTAATCCTCACTGGTGGCAACACGATCCAGGACCAAACAAGCAAACGACAAACAAGAGCAGGCGATGTTTCTGAGTGTGTAAGCGAATCGCTGTTCATGTTTGCCATTGTGCTGTGTTCCTTTGATCCTGTGGGTGAGTGTGTGTGTGATCATGCTATGTGGTAGAAGGTCTTCTCTCTGGTCTCACTGAATATTTTAGAATATTTTTCATGGCACCTCCTAGGGCAGGTATCTAAGATTTCCACTTATTATGTAGTTACTTCTAAACAGCTTAAGTATTTGTGTCCTCAAAGCTTATAGCCATTTGGGAAAAAAATTACAAACATACATGGGAATAAAAATAACATTGTATTTTATTCTTTTTTTAACATTTTTTATTGATTTATAATCATTTTACAATGTTGTGTCAAATTCCAGTGTTCAGCACAATTTTTCAGTCATTCATGGATTGTATTTTATTCTTAAATCATTATAATCATTCACTAGTGAGATAAAGCAAGTACACTTGTCAAGCACTGCACGACCACTTACCTCTCGGAATTAGGTTGACTGCTACCGACTTAATTTTCTGTTCCACACTGGTTACTTGCTTTTTAATCATAGCGACATTTGACAACTCAGCTTTGTAAAGATATGACATTCTCAAAAGGAATGGAACATAGACTATTGTTGAAACTATGAACCACCTTGAGCTAGTACTCTGTGTAGCATCCAACAGATGTTGAATGTAACTGCATTTCTCTCAAACTTGAAACTGCCCTGCGGCACCACTGCGAGTTTGCTGTGGTGCCCCAGGGAACGCATACACACAGCTTGGGCGCCCTGCCTATATGGAGTTTGGAAATTGCAATTTTTACTGACTTTGTACGTAACCAATTTCTCATAACATTAAGAAGCTTTTTAAGAAACATTTTAGTTTTTGAATTTAAAAATGAAGCTTGTTCAGTGACATAATTTTTTAAAGACCGTATATTTTAGTAGATGTCCTATTCACTCTTTGCTGTATGATCTGCCAGTACTTGTATGTACTTTCTCACGGGACTGAGATCACATGGTTTATGAATGTTTGAACCATGGCTTTATTCCCTTCATATTATATCATATTTCCGACTAACGTAAAGTAACAGAGACCAAATTTTCCCAGGGCTCAGGGAGGGAGAAATGAAGCAGAGCTGAGAGTCCAGGGAAACAAAGGTGGCTAGAGTTTGCCGGACAGAATGCCAGAGAGGGGAGAGCTAGCCCATTCCAGAGAAGAGCCCTTTAGAGTATTCCATGGAGGATCAGGCATATGTGTTAGGAAATTGTCCAAGGCTTTAGAAAGAAATATTCAAAAGGATAGTTGAGGACGATGCCCTGCTCTCACACCAGACTAGAAATACTGCCTGTTCTCACCAGTCAGACTGGAAAATTTCATAATTCATGAAGAATTGGGTAGAGCACTCAGGAAAGTCTTACCTCAGTAGCAGGAAATATAAACTCTAGACTAAGCACTTCCCCAGAGGCACCTACCAAGTCATGAAAGCAAATCCAACACATCCAAAGTATCTAAGTAACTTATCTGCTTTACAACACAAAGGTCACAATTATGTAGAAGTGTAGTATAGAACCAGTACTGTTTGGTTTTGCTTTTAAAAAATTCAGTCTGACAATCTCTGCCTTTTAGTTGAGATATGTAGAATATTTACATTTAATGTGATAACTGATGTAGTTGAGTTTAAGTCTATCATCTCACTATTTGCTTTCTAGTTACCTCATTTGTTCTTTGTTCTCATTTTCCTTTTTCTGCCTTCTTTTAGATGGAACATTTTTATGATTTCATTTTATCTCATTTGTTAGCTTACTCACTGTAACAATTAAACTACCCATTCGTGCCAGGGGCTGGCAGTGTGTTCATTCTTGGCATCTAGTTGGTGAGTGACTCAGCTGAAAAATCCCATCTTAGCATCTGTTTTCCTGATTTGTTACTGCAACCAAGTGGCTTCAGCTGGGTTTCTCAGGAAGCAAACTCTGAGTTGGGATGTAGCATCCAGAATGTCTTTCGGTATCAATGCCTAAAGGAGGGAGCTGAAGGAAACATGAATGGGCAAACAAAGGTGCCATCATGAGTCATCCTCAAATAAACGAGGTGATCATGACTCTATGCTCTCACATGAATCAGTTATTGGTAGAGAGCCCCTCCAGTAAGGGATTTGAGGTTGGGGAAAGCAGTTCTCTATATGTGATAAAATGCTTTAAAGAGCTGACATATGTAGACTGCTAACAATATCCTCAGAAGCTGGATCAGCAAATTCTTCACTGAAGACAGATTTGAGCAGCATATTACAACACCTATTGCAATCTTTTATTTAGAACTTTTCAGTCTATTCATCTATATCACTAAATTTCTCTTTCTTCTTCTTCTTCTTCTTTTTTTTTTTTTTTTTGCCCATTTACTTCTCTAGACTACTTTCTCGGTGAATTTATCTGTACTGTCTTGTAATTTACCACTTCCTTCAGATTAGAGAAGTGTCTCATAAGTGTGTAATGACTTCTTAAAGCAATGATTTTAAAAGTTTCTAATAGATTCTTGGTCTCTAGGATTTGATTTATATTCACCTTCTTTTGCTTCTATTTTTAAATTTTTTTTGTTTATTTGGATAGTTTTTTTTTAATCTGAGGGTTTTAAATACAACTTTTTTAAGTGCTTTGAAGATTGTGCTATTATTTCCACTTCCTCAGACATAATTATTTTCTTAGTTTCTTTGGCTAATTGGCATCTGTGTCTCTAGTAAATTTTGAAATTTTACTTCAGCTTGAAGGGAGGTGTTTCTTAGAATTTTTTTTTAACTTCATGCTTACCTCTCTATCTAGACATCATGTAATTTTCTCTGTCCTGTTCAGCAATGTCTACAGTTGAGAACCAGACCTCTTACTGGTGGCTTTAGCTTTGTTTCACAGCATTGTAGTTAACTATTTGTCCTTAACAAACAACAATTCTTTCTTTGCTCCAAGCTCTTCAGTTTCAGCCTGCTTGTGGCTTATTTCTGCTCGTGTAGTATAGTGTAGTATAGAAAAAATCCGAGACATTCATTTGCATTCAGCTGGGAGCACATCACAGTCCTCCTGGTGGAAGAACCAAGGAGTCCTCACTATACATCTGGTGATGGTACAGGCCATCAGCTGGAGCACTTTTGTTCTCCTCCAGGTGGCTCATTTTCTCCAGTAGTTTAGACAAGTTTGTGTACATCATGGAAGAAGGAAGGCAAGGAATTTTTTGTGGTCATCTTTAAAGAGAATCTGCCACACACAAGAGTGCCCTGTATGCAACATCTAACTACGCCTGATTATGGGACAATTGTTTCACTTCCTCACAGCCCCAGGCAAGCAACACATTACTGTTTGTAGTCCTGAGCAGTGGCGTTAGCAGGAATCCATACCTGTTCCTGGCTGGTTCAGCCTTCTGTTTCACACCATGATTCTGCATCTGGTCTTCCGCCATGTGGGAATGCTTTGAACTCTTACTCCTCTTTGGGAGGCAGGAGAGAAAGTTCCTCACATTCTCTTATACTGAGTAGAAGTCAGGAAGAACCTAGTGGTTGGAACTTTATAGATGGGCTGCTTTAAGGTAATGAATCATCAGCCATTGATAGCATTTAGGTAGAACCATGGACTGTGTTTTGGGCATTCAAGGTACAAACTAGAGCCAGATAATCTCTTAGCTTTTTGTTTTTCATGTTTTGGTTTTGACCTAACACTCAGTTTCTGTTTTTCTCTGTTCACTAAAAAAAAAAATAACACTGAATCGAAAAATATTAGATTCAAAGCAGAACTGAGAGGGAGAAAGTTTGGAAACTTTCCTATTTTCTCCTCCATGGATGAGAACAGTCTATAGAGATGTTTATACTAGTTTGTGGTTGTCATGGGCTGAGGAGGTCCCACTTTGAATGAGCTCTCTGTTCCATCTAGCTTGATTTCTGAATGAATGTTCCTGTTAGAAATGTAAAACTCTCAGTTTTGACTGTAAGTAGGACAGACAGAAGAGCACAAATCACCAAGCTCATCAGTGTTCACTGACATAAAGGCTTACTGTGGATAATGTCCCTGCACCTCCACTCATGTTTGGGAACTGTGTCAAATGCCCTTTGGATGTGTCTGCGTTCTGTTTAGAACCAAGTGCACACTTCCAGGTTTCAACAGCATTCTTTTCTTCACTTGTTTTGTTTTTCTTTCCTACAATTTTGCCTACACACTCGGCACAACTTAATATTACATGAAATTGGTAATATAACTTCCATGGAGAGTGTAGAAAGATAATGGTAAGTCTTTTTTTCCCCTGACCATTGTTGTTCTACATTTTGCATTTCTATGAATGATAATTTAGAAACATTTCAGCTTAGCAACTTACCGGAAGTATTACTGTATAAATATTTAGGATTGTTGTAAAATTTGGCAACAGTTTCATTGCGTGTCTTTCATCCTTGAGCTGTTGCAGACATGCTTATAGTTTGCAGCATTACTTCATATTTATGCCCTATAAACACAGGAATTCTAATAAGTTCTATATGATAGTATTCCTATAAACTATTAAAATTATGGCGTGTTTTCAATTTTAATTTTTAATAAATAAATTCATGCTTTACTGAATATATTTCTTGTAGTAACAAATCTGTTTTGACTAGGACTCAGTGAAAACTGTATTTTACTTACTTTTCTGATGGTTGAAAGAAATTTTTCACAGACTAAGTTCTGGGTCTGTATATTTCATTCATTTCTCTTACGCTACCCATGTGCTCCTAGTTCTGGCACCATAAGACATTAGACATGTTTGTCCTGATATGAATCTTTGGTTCTGAATTGCTATGTCACCAGTTTGATTGATTGGCACTGGGATGATAGTGGCATTTCTAATAATAGTGACATAAATAGATCCAACTAACTAAAAAGTGATGAGTCCATAGGTTTTCTCTTGTATGGGTTCCAAAAGTGCCCACAGTTACTTAAGTTCATCCCATAAGAGGAAAGGTATGACAGACGGTAACTCAAAGTAAAAAGAGACATTTGTCTTAACCCACTGAGATTAAAAGTTTTTATTAAAAAAAAAATCCAGAAACATATAATCATTGGAAATAATGTCCAAATCCCTCCCAGGATGTTTTAAGAAATCCATTCAAGTCCTGAAGCTAATTTTCACCAGCTTTGTGGTATATCTGTCTCTATCCACGTGAAACCCATCTCAGTTGATAAAACCAAGTTGGCATAGGAGCATTATAAAATATTAAACCCTTTTAGTAGCTATGGCCTTTGGAAACATGGTAAAATAGAGAAACTTTATGCTCTAGTATGCAGACTTAAGACATTTTATTGATGTCATGTCTGCCATCTCATATAAGCAAGAGAGTAGGTGTGTTCAATCTAGTTCCAACATGTTTGTTCAGACAACATTCAGGTGAATCACAAGCAAAACAAAACATATCCTCTTCCTCTTCAAGGCTGTATAATCTTTTCCAAATCTGAGCCGTTTTTAGTCTCACGATCACTAGTGGAATATTTGGGGGAAGGAATCACCCTATCATTTCAGCATTTATTCTTAGTCCAGACAAGTTTGTTCTCAGAGGCATCTTTCTTGTGAGTTTTTGGCATCTTTTGATCTTCTGCACCTGATTTTGAACACAGGAGTTTCTGGGCTCTTCTCAGTAGCTTGGCACCAAAGGTAGTACTTAACCTTTCTCTTACTTCCAAAATCTATAGATCAGAAAAAGAAATCAAAATTGCATGCATCCTAAATATCAGCTAGGGCAAAAGTGATGGTGTGACTTTGTAAGACAAATGGAAGTCAAGTTATTACTGTGTGACTCTACTTAACACACAGGAAAATGAAGGGTGACAGAAGGCTCTGATGTTGCATCAAGTTGGAGACCTAAGGGAAAAAAATAATTAGGCAGCGGGGCTGTATTTTCACATGCCGATGCTTCAGGTAAGAGGTCAGGAGAGCGACTTTGATTCTGACAGAAACAACGGTCAGCAACTGAGGCATATTGGAAAGAGGCCTGAACTGAAAGTATGGCGCTGTGGCGTCTAGTGTGAAGTGTGTAACAAGCTGGGTAACACGGGGAAAATCGCCACCCTCTATTTGGTTCAGAATTCTCACATGAGAAATGGGATTTTGACTGGCTGAAGTTCACAGATATGAGAGATGTGGACATAAAAACTGAAAATATATACACTGGCATTACATGAGAAGAGTAAGGACTGTTGTAATAGTTGAGGAAGCTATCTTAGAAGAAAGTCCCAAGGGTCCTACAAAAGGCAATATTATCTTACTATCCAAAAGCATTTTCTCTAAAACACATAAAATGCTCCAGGTTGGCCTTTTATGCTCCAGTGCTCACAGGGACCCAGGAATTAGACTTTAGTCCCAACTTGCCACGATGCTTTGGGTAACCATAGACCAGTTATGACACCTGTTTGAGACTCAATCTTCCCATCTGTAAAGTGAAGGTCTCAGATATGCTGACTATTTAAGAACTAGCTAGAAAATAATAACAGACACAGTTAAGTCTGCATTTCTCTAGTTTTTATTCACACACTTTAGTGTGTGTTGTCATGAGTTGATGCCAGGGGAGTAATATGTCTGTGACTCAATGGGGCAAGGACAATGGATGCTATGCACTCGATACTTTTCCTAGACTCTTCCCTATGTGTCTCGTCCTTTGGCTTATTTTAATATGTTCCTTTTCTCTATAATGAACTATAACTGTGAATATAATAGCAGTAAGCTTTGTGAGACTCTCTAGTGAATAACACAAACTGAGGGTGGTTTGGAGAATCATGAACTCGCAATGTGTCAGAAGTGAAGGTGGTCTTGTGTGGACTGTGCTGTCTCTAATGTTGCAGTTGATGAAAACTCTTGCAGAGCTTCACAGATAGCTTGGAAAACTCCATGCCTAGGGGCATTGTCAAAAATAACAGAGGGCTTGGTGGAGAACAGTAAGAAGGAGACTGACAGCTCCACAATCTGAGCAAAATAGCAGATCAGCCAGAACTTTTAATAAAGAGAACTAAGAAAAGAGACAGCTAAATAGGACCTTCCATGATTCAAGATCTCCACTGGAGGCAGAAAGTCTGTGCATATGTGTAAGCTGCACCTGCTCGGGGAGAGTTAACATAAGATGTGAGGCAAACTGGAAAGCATCTCCAAGAAACACACAGACCCTCATCAACACAGAGCAGAAGACCCTTAATGGCACGAGAACTCAACAGCACGAGAATTCTAAACACAACCTCTGACCATATAGTGAGTGAAAAATAAGCTACTATGACCCAAAGATAACTAATAGGGACTCAAACATAAACATAAATGTACACTTATCCCTGGGGTTCTGAAAGACTGTGTGCATGCAGGGTTTACCCCATCAGGAATGACTGGTGAAGGAAACCATGTTACTAGACACTCGCTTAATGTGGGACAAAATATTAATCTCTCAACTATGACAGTAGTCTCAAAGCCACACGCACATCTAAGAGTAAAGTGTACAAATCTAATTTGTCAAGTTGATTAAACAACTTTTAGCCAATAAGTGGCTTATGTCAATCCAAGAATGAGTCCTCATAACCAGGATAAAATACAAAAATAAGGGAAAATTTTGAGTAGGGCTATCTGAAAATATACACTGTCAGGGAAATAGACTTTGCAGAATTAGTGCAGTCGAGTTGCTAAACAAGTGAACAAGTGACCACCACCACCTCTGGTGGAGGGACAGACATCAGTATCCAGAGTTGCTACACTATATTATCCAAAATGAACTGTTTAAGACAAAATTATGAGACATGCAAGAAACAAAAAAGTGTGGCTGAAAGACAGAAAAAGAAAACAAGCAATAAAACTGCTTTTTAAGGGGCCATGTCAGAATTAGTACACAAAGGCTTCAAAACCCCTATTATAAATATGTTCAAAGAACTAAAGGAGACCATGCTTAAAATTGCAGTATTACACAATATCTTATCAGAGAGACAATGTCAAATAGAGATACAAATCATTAAAACAAACAAACAAACAAATGGACTTTCTAGAGTTTAAAATTACCATAACCAGATTTGGAGTTCAAAATTTGTAGATACTGACAGGCATATGCAGAATAGATAAACAAGATTATACTGTGTAGCACAGGGAAATACATACAAGATCTTGTGGTAGCTCACAGTGAAAAAAAATGTGACAATGAATATATGTATGTTCATGTATAACTGAAAAATTGTGCTCTACACTGAAAATTGACACAACATTGTGAACTGACTGTAACTCAAAATAATGTTAAAAAAATAAAATAAAATTACCATAACCAAAATGTAAACAAATACTGGAGGGGATCAACAGGTAATATGCACTGGCAGAACAAAGAATCATTTAACTTGAATACACAGCAGAAAAGATCGTGCAATCTAAAGAAGAGAGAGAAAGAATGAAGAAAAGCAAACAGAACCTCAGGGAAATGTGACATGTCATTAAGTGTATCAACATATGTGTAACAAAAATTTCAGGAGATAAGAGAGAAAAAGAGATAGAAAAAATATTCAAGGAAATGATGGTTATAAACATTTCCCTTGGGAAAAAATTAATCCACACATGTAAGTTCAACAAACTTTAAGTAGAATAAACCAAAAGATATCCACACCCAGGCATATTATAGTCAAAATGTGGAAATGCAAAGACAAAGAGAAAAATCTTGAAAGCAGCAAGGGAAAATTTACCTATAATGTACAAGAAAAAAATTAATAAGGTTAACATCTGACTTCCCATTAGATATAGTGGAGAGCAGAAGGCAATGGAACACATAGACAAAGTGCTGGACACACACTCACACACACTCTTTTTAAACAAGAATCTTGTCTATTCAAAGCTATCTTAAATGTAGAGACAAAATAAATTCCCAGATTAAAAATACAGAGAATCCATTGCAAGAAAACCTGCCTTACAAAAAATACTACAGGGAGTTCTCCAAAATTAAAGCAAATGAGATTAAAAAATAATTCTAAATCACATGAGAAAAAGAGCACCAGGAAAGGTAACTATGTAGGTAATTACAAAGACAGTATAATTGCATATTTACTCTCCTCCCATTTTTTAACTGATTTGAAAAGCAATTATATAAAGCAATATTTGTATAATTACATTGCTAGACTTATATGGAGATGTAACATACTGGACAATAGTAGCAAAAGGTAAAAACAAAGCTTCATTGGAGTTAAAAAATTAAACCAGGTGGTAACTGAAGACCACAAAAAGAAATAAAGGAACACTGCAAGAGAAAGTAAGAAAGTGAATATAACAAATTCTATAAAACTATATTTGCTTGCCTTTCTTTTCTCAATTTCTTTTAAAGGTATAATATTACATAAAGTAATATTGAGGGGTATGTAACAAATAAACGTAATATGTATAATAATAATACAACAAAAAAGGGGTTAAATTGAACTATATAAGGGTAAATTTTCTATTTTCCACTTTACCTGAGTCAATACAACCCTGAATTGGATTCTGATAATTTAATATATATATTGCAAACCCAGAGCAACCACCAAGAACATAACTCAAAAAATAATTTAAAATAAGGAAATAAACTGTTATGCTAGAAAATAGTGACCCAATTAAAAAAGACAATAAAGAAGAAATAAAAGAACAAAAAAGACATGAGACATATAGAAAACAAAGTAAAATGGCAAATACATTTCCAACCATATCAGTGATAACGTTAAATATGAATTAATTAATCTAAGCAAAAAGTAGAGATTACTAAAAAAAATCAAGCTATATATCATGTACAGGACACAAACTTTAAATTAAAAGAAACAAACAGGTTCAAAGTTAAAAGTTAGAAAATGATATATGCAAAACAATCATAAAGAGTGGCAATATGCATATCAGCCTCTAGACTTTTAGCAAAAATATTACTAGAGATAAAGACATTTTGTAATGATAAAAGAATTATTCCACCATAAAGTTATAACAATTATAATAATTATAAACACATATGTATCTAAAGACAGAGTCCCCAGCATACATGAAGAAAACACTGACAGAAGTGAAGGGACTATATAATTGGGCAATAATAATAGGAGATTTTAATACCCCTTGTTCAATTATGGTCAGGACAACTAGGCAGAGGATTAGCAAGCAAATGGAAGACTTGACTAACACTATAAATAAAATAAATGTAATAAACAGCAAAATGCACACTCTTCTTGAGCACAGATAAAACAATCTCCAGAACAGAATATATATTAGGTCCTAAGATCTCACTCAATTTAAAAGCCTTAAAATCACACGAAGTATGTTCTCTGACCACAGTGGAATAAAATTAGAAATCAGTAAGAGAATGGAATTTGAGAAATTCACACATATTTTTGGGAATTAACACAATCGTAAATAAAAAATGGTTTAAAGAAAGAATCACAAAGAAAATTAGAAACTATCTTGAGATGAATGGAAAAAAAAGGCACATCAGGTCTTATGGGGTGCAGTTAAAATAGTGCTCAGAAGGAAATGTATAGTTATAAATACCTATATTTTTAAAAGTATAATCTCAAATCAGTAATTTCAACTTTCACTTTAGGAAAATAGGAAAAGAAGAGCAAAACAGGAAAATGAATACTTCCTAACTTTAAAACCTACTGTAAATCCATTATAATCAGTACAGTGTAGTACTGGCATAAGGACAGGCATATAGATTAATGGAATATAATTGAGAAATCAAAACTAAAATCATATATTTATGGTTAATTAATTTTCAACAAGGGATCTGAAATAATTTAATGGGGATTAAAACAGTCTTTTACAATGATGCCAGGACAAATGACTATCCACCTGCAACAAATATATGAGAATGGATATCTTCCACATGACATGCCCCCCATAAAAACTTAAAATGGATTGTAGACAGAAGTGTTGTGATTGAAATTGCAAAACTCTTTAAAGAAAACAGGAGAAAATCTCTGCGACATTGGAGTAGGCTCTCACTTATTAGATATAACACCAAAAGCACAAGTGACCAAAAAAAAAAAAAAAAAAGATACATTGAACTACATCAAAATGTGAACTTTTGTTCAGAAAAATAATACTATTGAGAAAGGGAAAGATGAATCACAAAATGGGAGAAAATATTTGTAAATCATGTATCTGATAAAGACAAAATCTCATAACTCAACAATAAAAGATAAATGAGTTAAATTATGAGTGCTGTGGGCTAAACACTTATGTCCCTCCAAAATTCATATGTTGAAACCTAATCCCCAGTGTGAAGGCATTTGGAGGTGGGACCTTTGAGAAGTAAGTTGGTCATGAGGATGGAGCCCTTCCAAATGGAATTAGTGCCCTCATGAAAGAGACTCCAGAATGCCTTGACCCTTCTAACACGTGAGCACTGTATGTAAATAAGAAGCAGTCCCTCACCAGACACCGTATCCACCAATACCTTCCTCTTGGACTTCCCAAGCCCTAGAACTGTGAAAAATAAATGTTTGTTGTTTGTCACTTGATCTATGTTATTTTTGTTACAGCAGCCTGAGCAGACAAGGACAATGAGCAAATGATTTGAAAAGAGATTTGTCTAAAGTATACTTACACATGGCCAATAAGCACATTATATGCTGATTAACATCATTAGTCATTAAGAAAATGCAGATAAAAACCACAATGAGGTTCTATTTCTTATCCACCAGTGCATCAAAAGAGAGGCGAGTGCTGATGAAGATGTGGAGAAATTGGAACCCTCATGTGTCGCCGGTGGGAATGTAAAATTGTGTAGCTGCTTGGGAAACAGTTTGGCAGTTTCTCAAATGGCAGAGTTACCCTCAGATCAAGCAATTCCACTTCTAAGTACCTAAAAAAAGGGCAAATATATGTTCATACAGAAACTTGTATATGAATGTTCATAGCAGTATTATTTTTTAAATATGTTTTTATTGAAGTACAGTCAGTTTATAATATTGTGCCAATTTCTCATGTACAGCATAATGCTTCAGTCATAGATGAACATTCATATATTCATTTTCATATTCTTTTTCACCATAAGTTACTACAAGATGTTGAATATAGTTCCCTGTGCTATACAGTATGAACTTGTTGTTTATTTTATATATAGTAGTTACTATCAGCAAATCTGGAACTTCCAATTTATCCCTTCCCATCCTCTTCCCCCTGGTAACCGTAAGTTTGTTTTCTATGTCTGTGAGTCTGTTTATCATTTGTAAGTAAGTTCTTTGGTCTTTTTTCACATATGAGTGATAATCATATGGTATTTCTCTTTCTCTTTCTGGCTTACTTCACTTAGAATAACAATCTCCAGGTCCATCTATGTTGCTACAAATGGCATTATTTTATTATTTTTTATGGCTGAGTACTATTCCATTGTATAAATATACCACAGCTTCTTTATCCAGTCATCTGTTGATGGACATTTAGGTGGTTTCCATGTCTTGGCTATTGTAAATAGTACATAGCAGCATTATTCATAATAGCCAGAAAGTGGAAATGGCCCAAATGTCCATAAATGATGAATGACTAAATATAGCCATACAGTGGAACGTTAGTTGACAATAAAGAAGCCAGTAAGCGAGATACAAGAGATGATGTATTGTGTGATTGTAATTATATGAAAGGTCCAATATAAGTAAATCTAGAGAGATAGACAGTAAATTAGGGGCTGGGTGGGGAGTGTGATGTGGTGAAGGGTCTTAGAGAGTGATTACTAGTGGGTATGGGGTTTCTTTTTGTGGCAAAAAATGGTCTAAATTAGATGGTGATAATGGCTACATAACCTTGTGATTATACTCAAAACATTAAATTTTACACTTTAATGAGTAAATTATGTGATATGTTAATTGTACTTTATCTGTCTGTCTGTCTGTCTGTCTGTCTGTCTATCTATCTATCTATCTATCTATCTATCTATCTATCTATCTATCTATCTATCTATCTATCTAGGGTGCTGTCCAGGAGACAAGAAAATACATGAGTTTGAATGAGGACAAGAGAGACAAAGAGAGAATCAACTGAATATATGAAGGATAAAGTTTACCCATATGCCCGGAGAGATTTTTGAAGGTAACAGAAATATCTAAGGATTTAAGGGACAATTGCAGATTTCTTTGCTCTGTAGAGAGTGATGTGAATTTTCTTTTCATCTTCCCTACGAATCTTTAGTAAAATCTTCATTTCTCACTAGCATTTAGCTTTTTCTTTCCTTTTCGAGGTACTTGTACAAATATTCAGTCTAATTTTAAAGTTTGTGTGGTGCAAGAATATTATCTATCCACCAAGGAGAGACAAGCTATGAGATGAAAACAGAGCCCTTAACATTCAGGGCTGTCTGACAACAAAGCTATGCACTTCAAAGGATTCAGGAACACGCCAAAGTGCTCTTTATCAAAAAACTGCAACAAATATAGATTATATTTGTTAGGTGATTTGAATTTCAAAATGATCTCATACGCTTTATCTTCTTGATGAGAATGTAAGAAAGGCAAAAATGCCCCATTTTGATATTAAGTTACCCGAGCTTTGGAGATTTGGGGACTGGAACACAGATGACTAGTGGTGTCACAGAGACAGAACGTAGAGGTAGGTATTTTGGCTGCCAGTGGCTAACTGTTTCTTAGACTCCAAAGCAGACTTCCCAGTGAGTGTTTGCTCACTAGATTTTCATCGCTTCGAATACAGGGACAACATTTGTACATCGTATTATGCCTGGCCTCTTTCACTCGCAGTGGCTAAGACATTCAAATATTATCTTAAGTGAATAATCACAGAGGACTGGAAGTTGGATTTTTAAAAATTGAGATAAAATTGACATGGTGTGTAAATTTAAAGTGTGCAGTGTTGCTTTGATACAATTATATATTACAATATAGGTACCACCATACCACCATAGCATGAGCCAATACCCCTATCATTTCACGTAATTATTTCCTCTGTGCTGTAGGAACAAGATCTAGTCCCTTAGCAACTTTAAACTTTGTAATACAACATAGTTTTCTATAATCGATACATTGTGTTTATATCTCCAAGACTCACTTATCTACTGGTGGCAAATTTGTGCCCTTAAACAACATATCCCCAGTTCCTCCTGGAAGTTGGTTTTGATGACTTACAAAGAAAGGATACCTGATTTTTCCTAGAATCTCCACATTCTAAGAAATGTTATTATTTTTTAAATTAAAATTTTTTTTTATTTTTTGGAGGGAAGGTAATTAGATTTAGTTATTTAGTTTTTGGAGGAGGTGCTGGGGATTGAACCCAGGACCTTGTGCGTGCTAAGTGTGCACTCTACCACTTGAGCTATACCTTCCCCCCAGAAATGTTATTTTAATTGGAGAAATATTACCTTCTCTGTTTTTCCCAAGACCTATACCTCCTATAGTTTCAGTCATTCTTTACCTGGTTGAAGTTCTGCTATTTGGCAGGATTCGTTTAAGACCAGGGAAGAAATACAAACAGTCCCTGGGCTGACAGATTGTCGTGACCAAGATGCAAGCCTTCAGGAACACAGGGACAGCCTGTGGTGCTGGGCACTGCCGTGGTTATACTTGGCTTTGAGACTTCGAGGGTAGAATATGCTCTCGCTGCGCAGGTCTTGTGAACGTAGAAACCCTGATCTTGTCAGACTGAGGCAGAACTACGAATTGGGTCCCGGAGTTGCAGGGTAGCTGGTTTTATCTTGAGTACACGATGTTTATTTCCCTGAGGGACTCAGATGACTGCCGTGTGCTAAGAATTTTGAATTTTTGGTTTACAAAAGAAAATAAGCAGCTCGGATGTAGGATTCTGCATGTACAACGAGGCCCAGGTGTCGGAAGCACTTTCCCGACCTATAAAACTCCCTGATGAGGTTCCCTTCCCCTGGCTTCGCGATAGTTTAGTTCATGTTTACGCAAATGAGGACACAAATCAGTAGTTAACAGGAACACCGCTGTGCTGACACATTAGCTTTCACTTTATAACCAGCCGATGTCAGTGTGTGCAGGTTACCCCAGTGGGAACTCTGCCAGGCAGGGGAGTGTGCAGAGTGTCCCCTCCCGCTGGGATGGCAAAAATAGATCCATCATTGTCAACCCAAATCAGCAAGAAAGTGCAGTGGCTTGTGCATGTGGCTGGATGTAGAGTTATAAGTGAGTAGTGTAGCTCATGGCTTTACCCTATTAATTTTTTAGGGTTGCTGCAACAAATCACCATAAACTGCGTGGCTGAAAGCAACAGAAATGCATTTCCTCATAGTCCAGGGGGCCAGAGTCTGAAATCAAGGTGCCAGCAGGGTCGGTCCTTTCAGGAAACCCTCGGGGAGAAACTGTCCCAGCCTCTGCCTTAGGGCCTTCTGCTGGTGGTTTCTGCGCCCAAATTTCCCTCTTCTTATGACACCAGTTATTGGATTAAGGGCCGCCCTAATCCAGTATGACCTCATATTGAATTGGTTTCTTGTATGAAGATTCAATTTCCAAAGAAGATCACAGGCACAGGAGCCTGGGATGAGGACTTCAGCATCTATTTTAGGGACATAATTCAACCCACAACAACATGTTTCTTTTAGGATGCTGGAAAGAGAGGGTCCACGTTCTTGTGTCTTATGTAGGAGTAGCGTGGAGGGGTAGTGGCTGAGGCAAGGGGGAAGCCCTTGGATGGTGTTAGAAGGAATCTGGGGAAGATGGTATATGTACCTGCAGAAGGCTGGCCCAAGACTGACTGTCAGTCAGTAAACATGCATCAAGTTTCATCATGAATCAGATACAATTTGTAATATGGTGGTGGACAAACAGATGTGGTCTCTGGACCCGATGGGACAGAAGAAGAGAGTCTGATTATGCTTGTGACACGGAGCCTGTCATTCAGATTATCTCCAGCCCACTTCCCCCCCAGGTTCATACTGGAGACCTAGAGATAGTGAGCTAGGACTGAAAGGGACAGCAGTGGGAGGCATACACTCACATTGCGTGAAATACTGGGGGCTCTAAGCAATGGTTTTCTAGACCGCAAAAGGCCAGGGAAAGTCTGACACAATGTGGATTTAGACCAAAGCATAAGCGGAGCACATTCTGAGAACAACCCCTGGCCAAGCGGCACTGGTGCCAGGGAAAGAGCGCTGTATTGGTTTCTTGCTGCTGCTGTAACACATTGACACAAAGAGAGGCTTAAGGAAGCATGACTTTATTATCTTCACATTTCCATGGTCGGATTCTGCAGTGGGTCTTACAGAGGTAAAATCCCAGGGTTAGGAGACCTGGGTTTCCTCTGGAGGCTTTCGGGGAGAGTCCGTTCCTTGCCTCTTCTCACTTCTAGACGCCACGCACACTCCTGGGCTCGAGTTGGCTTCCCTCTTTCACGTATAAGGACCCTTGTCATTATCCTGGGTCCATCTAATTCCAGGATCATCTTCCCATCCCAAGAGTCTTAACTTAATCACATCTACAAAACCCTCTTTTCCATGGAAGGTGATGCATAGGTGTTGGGCATCAGGACACAGACAACTTTGGGGAAGCTGTTATTCTACCCACCAAGACCTCAGAGACTCCAGCAGGGCCGGTGGCCAGATGAGCTGCCATTTGGTCAGAGAAGACTCTGGACATTGGTTCTATTTATTTCAGGGCTCCTTTCTGCATTCCAGCAAACCTTTGTCTACCAATTAATACTGTTGTTTTTGGTGGTGGTGGTGGTAGTGGTATGTACGTGTGTGTGTGTGCGTGTGCACGCGCGTGCCTGGGAGTGGGGGCGAATGACGTTTGCATCTCCTCCCTTTGGCAATATTCAACTCCAGTGTTAGTGCAGTAGTCGTGCTTATTTTTTTGCACATACAACCTACGCTCTGTTCTCGTCTAATTCTGCCAGAATGTCCTGATAAGTGTACAATATATAAGCACACATGGTACATACGATATACTTGATATCAAAATGCTTATATCTAAAAAGGCATATGTATCTATAAGTCATATTGCTGCATGTCATCTGTATCATTCTAAATTTTATAATCATCCTAATTTATAATATGAATATTATCATATTCATACTAATACTAGTGTGAATAATATAATTTATATACAAATGTTTTTGAAAAATTTTAGATAACTATATTAATGTGAATGTGCCTATAAATATGATATATATGTACAATGTGTAAATATACATTTCCTATGATCATATTTTACTCCTTGGACAGTTCTTTCCTTGATGCATCAAGTTGAATAAGACAGACAATAGCTTAAAATAGATGATAGACTTTATAGCAGACTGCAGAGCAAAATATAAGATTTCAGTAAAGAGAACAAATACACCTTGAGCAATTGCTTTATACCTTCACTATTTTTTTGCTTATTTTTTGGGGGGGTAATTAGATGTATTTATTCATTTATTTACTTAATGGAGGTGCTGGGGATTGAACCCAGGACCTCACGCATGCTAGGCAGGCGCTGTACCACAGAGTTACACCCTCCCCCTGCTTTATAGCTTACATCGCTTAATCTTCTCACCAACTGTATAAGATATTTCAATCATAATTATGCCCATTTTTGAGATGAAAAAATTGAGACTCAAAATCCAGTGACTTTTCTAAGACCAAGCTGCAGTTTTTGTCAGAATTTGAGCTGAATTCCAGGTTTTCTGATTAATCCTACTCTGTCACTTATAATCATTATGAGCTTGGCATGTTTGTGCAACTGTAAATGGATGTGGTGAGGACAACGGCTTGTTCACAGAGACTGGGGAGGGTCAAGGTCATGAAAATCAGATAATACATGCAAGATTCTGTCAACTGTAAAACACCATGAAATTCTTTGTTGGACGGCATGCCACTGAGTGCATGTAATGGCCTGTTAAATTAGATGGAACCAGCTATTCCCTCCACAGGAGTTCAGAGAAAGCTAATGTCAAAGTGTCACGGAGGACATTGTTACCGATGTTGAATCTTCTGCTTTCATTGATCTCATTTAATCCTCCCACATTTCTGATGTAGTTACTGGCTCCACTGTATAGATGAGGAAATACAAATTCAGCGCGGACAAATAATCTTCTCTCGTGGTGCCTGGGTTCAGAATTAGAGCGTCTCTAAAAGCCAGATTCTTTTGACTACTTTCCATTTATTCTCAACGGTGCTCTAAGTCCTTGGTGGTGGCAAGATGTGTTGGTGCTTAGCAGCACTCTGAGGTACTAATCCATTATTCAAATGGGGCAGTGGTCTTACAGGTAAAAAGGGGACCAACCAGTGTCCCAAAGATTATAACATAAAATAATAATTATTCAAATAAATTCTTTTCAAATTACTTCCTTACACTCTCAACTCTCTGTATTTTCTTCCCTTCTGCAAGGGCAGCTGGGCTTTTCTACATTCTGACAGCGGTTCCAGGGAACGCAGGAGGCATTGAAAAGAGGAGACAGTTCTTTTAAGGCCTCAGGGCAAGCTCTGAACTCTCCAGGTGGATTTGGTTCCCATTCCTTGGTGAAACCTCCGTGCATATCAAAAACCTTCTGCAGGACACCATCCACCGTCCATTCAGATACTGATGAATGTTTACATCTCTGTGCTTTCTTGTGCATGTCTGTGAAAAATGCAGACCTCTGATCTCTAAAATAGTAAATACAGTATTGCGATTTTTTAATTTTTTTCAAGTATTAGTTGAGACAAAAAGTGAGTTTTTAAATGAATACCTCCCAAGAAACTGCCTACCACAAGCATCTGGAATATAATTTTTTTTTCTGGTCTGGAATACACATGCTTCTGTTACTTCTCTATCCAGGTGCCTTTGTAACACCTCCTCATGTTGTAGAAGTTTACTCTGATGTTGCATTCCTCAGAAAGCCTGCCCAGATTAGCTTTTTTCCTGCCTAGGTTGCATATATTTTGTTTTTACAGAGAAGGCTGTAAAAACCTAAAAAATAGAGCAAACGGAGAGCAGAAATCTTATGTATAAATCTCCGAAGCTTTATATAGAATCTGAATTAAGGAGATGCTTAATTAAAAATAAATTAACAGCAGTAAATAAATGAACAGTCAACAAAACAGTCTACAACTGAATGGAAGATTGTTATAAACCACATGAGTTTCACACTGAAGAAAGTTCTGTCGCCGCCCTCAAACCCTTGAGTAACTCTTTTTGTCAGTGGGATACAAATTCTGCTCACTCGTATTTCTAGTTCTCTTCCTCTAGGTACATGGTCAGAGTTTAGTTCCTCCATGCGTTCAAGTTTAGACACTATCAGACCACTTATCTAGGTCAATGAAATACACGTGTCTCCTCTGGGAAGAAGAGTTTCACATCTGGGATGTGATTCACTGTCTTGCACGTTTCTGTGCTGTGCAGCTAGAAGGTCTTCTGGACAGTGAGACTTTATCCAACTCTGCATCCTAAATCAGAAACGGAGGAGTATGCTAGCCTTGCCAACCCACAGTGGCTTGTGAACAGCAAACAGCTATTTCATTGCTTTAAACGGACTGAAATTTGGGGGTTATGTGTTACTGCAGCATAACCTACTTCTTTCTGAATGACACAGTAAGCATTGTCTATAATATTAGCATTTGAATGTAACTTTGTTGCTTTACACTGACGATCAATTCTTCTTATTCATAAAGGATGCCGGGAGGTGTCTGGGAATTTATCAGTACGCGTTTTCCTCCCTCACCCGTGGACACCATGTGGGAGTCTGTCTTGAGGTGTGCTTAACCGTAACAACATGACGATCTAATTCATTCTGCTGAGAATTTTTATAATAAGAGGTGAGATGGCTCTATGTCTTATTCTGTAACTTGAGAAGTCTTGCTTGCTTTCTGGCTTGTGTTACTTCTGTTAGGGACAATCAAAAGTCCAAATCTCAGACATCTGAACGAGAAAGTAGCAACTGTAACTGAATTTCACCGCCAACGGTCACCTCAGGAGTAAATTGAGAGTTGGGGAGGGGTCACCTCAAGAGTGAAAGTTAGTGACCAGGTGTTGTGTATGTGTTTGCCTGTGAATGATAAATCTTCTCCCCTGGCAAACTGTATAACGTTTGGGTTATAGAAATCCTGCTTAAATCATTGACTTTTTTTTTTTTTTAAGAAGAAAAACCTCACCAACTGGGGACTAAGGAACGAAGAAAAGCTAATATCTTGTTATTGTTTAATGTGCTCTTGAGTAAAAATACAAGTAGTTGTTGCAAGTGCTTCTGAATTGCCTTCTAAAGTTCTGAATTTTTACCCAATGACCCATTAAAAACAATGCAAAGTGTATTTGAGCATATCCCCCAAGACACAGTGCTTTCTTCCCTGACTTTTTCTTCTTCTAAATGAAGGCAGCATGGAGGGGCCTTGTATGGGTGGGTGAGATCAGGATCAGTGCATATTTAAACAAAATAGTCTACCACACAGAAATTCAGCATCTAAACTGCCCTTCAAATTTAGAACCCCTAATCCCAAGTACAGTTCTTATTTTCCTGCAAATTAGCTGACAAGCAACCGATTTGATGATGGTAGGATCAGAAAACAGAAACAAAAACAACTTCACAGAGCTGAGTGTGTTGCTTTGCCTTTTCTGCATTGAGGTTTTTTTGTTTGTTTGTTTTGTTTTTAATGTATTTCCCACTTCACTAGGTAGAAATTGAATTTCAACAAAATGATCATTATTATCCTTGAACAAATAATATGATGTCAGACATTATGTAGACCCCTACATTTAGGTTGATCCATTTGCTAGAGGTGTTCCATACTTCTTTTCCCAGATACACCCATGGGAAACATTTACCTTCAGATTTCCCCAGTTTCCCATAGTAATGAATTCATACTAGTTTACTCGAACTGGGTATTACACTCAATATGACTTTCCGTCACTTAAACCTATTTCCTTGGAGGAAACAGAATAACTTTCAGGATGTCTTAGGCAGTCTCCTTTTCTCACCCATGCCAACAGTGTACTATTTACATAAGCCTGCTATTGACTTAGGATTTAGCCTTCTTCATCCAGTTTGAACGTGACAAAATCCTTAAGAGGAAACCGAGGGATATTTTCCCAGCCTTTGAATCATTATTCTTTTTCTCTGTGGGAGACTTGCCAGATCTTAGCTCTGGGTCCAGCTCTAAATATCTAAAGACATTTTCAAAGTCTAGTCCCTCTGTGGTCTCTTTCTTGGATTTACTTTAGCTTCCTAAATGTAACTTAAAAAAAAAAAGTAAAGAAATAAAGGAACTAATATTATACATTCCACTCATTCTTCTTTTTCGGGCTCTAAAATATGCACAGGTTGCAATCACATCTTTTTTTTTTTTTCCTTGTTACTTGGCCAAGATTTGAAATACCTTTGAAACTTATTCCTTTTTAAAATTCGCATTCTGAATCAGTCTTTCTACTCACCTGAACTGTTATTCCTGGAGCTGTTTGTTGGGTTCTTTCAATGTTCAAAGTTTAATCCCTCATTGCAGGGGTAGCCTTGCCAGGGTCAAAGAAGAAAGGAAACTTTCATGTGGAAACACAGAGTCAGCCTTGGAGAAGAATATGAAGATGATCAAGGTTCCTTAGCGCCTGAGCCAAAATTGATGACCCATTAATTCCTGGAGGGTCCTCCTTCCCCTTTATTTATGCACTTTTTCTTTCCTCACTGAGCATGAGGAGACAATACACCGTGTAGTCAAGGGTACTGTCTCTGAACCCAGACAACCTGGGTTGAATTTCTTGCTTAGCCGCTTGACTGACTTTAATTAGGTTATATAGCCATTCGAATCCTCAGTTTTCATTTCTGTGCAAAGGGGTGCTTATCACTACTAATACACTGTTCTTATTACCTCTTTTAAATAAGGCAAGCGGTATCAGTCCCGCTGCATACAGCCCGCCACACAGTAAGTTCTCGTTGAATGTTCCTGCCATTAAGAGTAACTGGTCAGATGTTGAACTTCCCTTTGTCTTCCTGCTGTGTCAAAGCCATTTTGATACAACTTTTTTTTTTTTCTAATTTTTCAAGGATTTATCTGAATGCTGTGCCAGGAATAATGTTCAGCACAGAATATGTTATGAGTTATATCTCATGTTATGTTCTTATCATCTGTGTAAGGGTGTAGATTGAGTGCTTCTATACGTCTAGAATCTGTACTCAGAGAGGTCAGGTAACCTCTCAGAGATTTAAGTAGCACAGTTATAATTTGATTGCAGACCTATTTGCTAAAGCCTTCACACCCTTTCTACACTATACCTCTTTACCCTGCAAAAAATAGCAACACAACAAAAGAAAATATCCCATTTGAATGAGGAACTTTCTTTTCCCAGGCCTATTGTTTCCAAGTGGAGGGAAACCCATTTGTGTGAACTTCCTGTCCCCTCTCCACTTCCCACAATTTTTCCCATTGTCGTTGACCTATGTAAAGAGCTGAGGGCAGTTTTGGTTTAGTCCTCTTCCCTTCTCTCTTTTTAGGAATCTGCCCATCAACAGAGCATGCGTGTTTTGATGTGCCAGAGGTCCGGCCGTAAGTCTGGTAAACACCTCACCCTGGTCAAGAATTGCATGTGACTGTTTGGAGGCACTGTTCTTATACAGTTAGCCACATCCTCTTGGTAAACAGCCTTTAACAGCAGCCACGAAAAGATTTTCATTTCCCTTGACCTTATTTCTAACTCTGTCTCAGCTGGTTTCAAATTTAGATGGTGAAACATCTATTTTATTGGTTCCTCTCATCAGTCATTGTCAAGATTGGCCTTTGAAAATGATGCCAAAAGACAGACATGTTTCATTGCCCAGTTGGATGGTCAAATAATTGTGAAGAGGGATTTTAGAAAAAGCTAGAGTTCCAAGCGCCTTGTTCAGGTGTGTTCAAGCCTTTATTTTTCCCACTCTCTGTGCTCGGGCTTTCAAGGATGTGGCTCGGTTAACAAATGTCTCCTATACATGAGGTTGTTAACAAACAATGTGGGGGGCATTTGCACCTGTGGCGTTCTCATTACTCTCTAAGTGAATGCTTGCCACACTTCTTGGGACAGGGGTTGACTTTAGAATCAACTAAAAACCATGCATTTTTCATCTCCCACGTGAAGATAAAAAAGTGAAAGCAAAATTTTGCACTTAGTTTATTTAAGTATCTTTTATTTCGTCATTCATTCATTTACTTCTCTCTTTTTTCAATGTTTACCAAACTCCCATTCAATGACTGAGACATTACTAACACTGATTACGTAATGGTGGGCAAGTATAAGGAATTCTTAAGTTCAGAGAACTCAGCCTGGACCCCTGTTTTAGCACCAGATGACTGTATTTGTTTATGTCACTTAATTTTGAGTGATGAAATCTGGCCCTGGTTAGCTTAAGGAGAAAAGAAAAATATTCGCATGGGCATTTAAGTGTCTGGTGGTGTAGGAGAGGGTGTCAACAACATGGGAGGGAAAGTAACTAAGGAGATTCCAGGACTTGGAACAGCTGAGGCATCTGGATCTTCTACCTGGCAGCCTGCTGTTACCCTGACTCAGCTTTACAACTTCCTGCCTCTTTGTCCCTCCCTGCCATTCCTTGGATATCTAAGTGGATCAGACTGGGCTAGGTGCATACTATTCATCCATCAGACATGGCCATGAGCGGGATGGCCATTTAGGTAGTAACGTGGCTACTGCCATGTGAGAGCAATCCCTGGAGAAAGCAGAATTATTGTGAACGGAGCAGTTCACTGCAGGAAGACTCTGCTCTATGAAATAGATGAAATTTCTGTTTTGTGTACATCCAAGTGACAGAGTATCATATATTTCATATTGTACAATCCAAAAACTAATTGATTTCTTTGTTCTCATCAAATCTACATTTTCCTTCCTCAGACGTTCAAAGATGTCGCCACCTAGAGTGATTCAACAATCCCGTGTGTAACACTCAGGCTTCCCTAGAAATAGTGGCCATTTTACCTTCTACTTTTCCTTCAAGTACCTACATCCCCATTTCTCACAGGGTAATGACAATAGGAGCTGCATGGATGGTTGGCTGCAGTAGAGTGTAAACATAACTTTCATATGCACTGGGAAACTAAAAAAAAAATCACATGACTCACTTTATTATGATTCTCGCTTTATTGTGTTGGTCTGGGACTGAATATCTCTGAGGCGTACCTGCATCTCTTCAAACTTATGTTAAGCCTTATTTTCAAACTTATGCTATATATCGTTAATTTGTATTAAAAGAAGTAAACATGTCTCAACGTATCATGACAATCACCTCTATTATTTGTTTTTCAAAAAAGGAAATTGACTTAATCTCATAGAGATTAATTTTAGAAATTGTAAGTAAACTTACCAAGGTCATGCAATTTATAAATAATGGGGTATTGAGTGAATTTGGTCTGACCTAAAGCTTGTAAATGTTCCTTCTTGAGACTCCCTCTGCAATCTTAACCCCCTTTACTTCCATTGATTCCCCTTGGGGTGTTCCTTCCACCCTTGACGAAAGTTTTTGGTCCATCCATGACTTGACTACTGAGGTCGTGATTTTCCAGTTTCTGGTCTGGCTGCCCTCAAGTCATACTTCGTACTCAATCACTGCTTTTCATTTCTTATTAATTTGCTCAATCGTTCTACCAGTGGTTAACGTGTGACCACTTTATATTATGAATCCAAGTTATAAATATGAATAAACCCAACCCCTCTTCTCCTAGTAGTGGAAGAATCTTCATGTGTAGTCGGGAAATTTTACTCAGCCATATAACTTCAATTTTATAACAGTCTGTATGCCGAATTAATAGCTCCTAGGAAAAAGATTCCAGTTTTTCTCCAAGAACTATAGTCCTGGTCTCCAGACTCAAGCCAAGATGTAGGGCTCACAGTTGGGGTTTAGCTGTCTAACCTGATTTTTTCTGTTGTCCTCAAAGGTAAGCAAGAAAGGGGTGGATGTAGCAGGGTGCAAATAACTCACACTGAATGCTTCTTTTATTCTTCTCAGAAAGCCAGCACCTCTTGTCCAACCCATCAATAAGCAACTGTAATAGTCTTTGAATAATCGGGGGTGAAGTCGTCACAAGCTCAGCGTTCCATGTGATGACTGTGAATAGTGGGATATATGAGATGTGATCTGGAAAAAAATGCTTGCAGCGTAGGAAGTCGTCGTGTTGCCTGGGGCTTTGTCTTCAAGTTCACTTTCACTGAGAGCTAAGGTTGTGAACTGTGGCTTCTTCAGTCCAGCTCTGCTACCCATCTCCGCTGGAAAGCAGTTCTCACCCCTTGGGTTCCTCGCTGGCCAAGTGGGATCACAGTGACCAAGAGCCCCCGGGAAGTGCTGTTTTCAGGAAAGAGATGCTAAACCCCAGCGTGGTGTTTGGAGAGCTCAGTGTTTAGCCACACCTTCCACAGCAAATAGAACCTTGTTTTGCTTTACCAATAAGACTTTTTTTCTCTCCAAATGCTCTCCCAGAATACATAGTACAGATGTTTTTCTAAATCCTAGTAGTTTTTCTTCCAAGAGTGATTACTGTAGTGAGTATTTGAGGGGTTGGAATGGCTTGAGGTGGCCCTGCTTCCTGACCCCACATGTCTGGGTATGAATCACGCTTCCTAGGTTATGGAGTGGGGGTGGCAGGTGTTCCCTGAGTGGAACACTGTTCCCTTGGCCACTGTTATGCCCAGATCTCTGGCCACCAGAATCATCCATCTCGGAGAGTGCAGTTATTAGAGCAATTTTCCATTCATCTCTAGGACTTTGCTTAACACAGAGGACAAGACAAGGTGACTTCGGGGTCACTTTATTTTGAGGATAATGCAGGTCATCCATAAGGCTTGCTTTCTCCACCTCAGCAAAGCAGAGCTGCTCTGGAAAGGGCTGGTCCTTAAAGTGAGCAGCTATGTTTCTGATCAACCCAGAAATTTCTTTCAATTTGGTAAGAGAGCTTGGATTGCCACAAGGTTGGTCCATGAGGTTCAGATTGATTCAGCTGAAGTCAAAGGTCAAGATGTTGCAGTCATATTTGAAGCAGTGCATCGCAAGGGCCAGGGTAGTGGGCGGAAGTGCGAGTGCTGGGGGCCCGAGAGCCTGCCACTGACCATCAGGGGCTTGGTCTCAGCCTTCCAGAGCACGTGTGGTGGTGCCTTTGACGGCAGTAACTCTCTCTCTGGCTAGCTAAGAACCTTCACCTACCTCTGATTGGGATCGATGCCTAAGTGGCTGTGAACACAGAGAGAGTGTGTCTCAGGAGTCACATGTTCCTGACATAGACCAGGGCAGGCACCCAGGAGAAAAAGGTAACTTGGGTCCCAGGAGATGTCGAGTGGTAGGATGTGGTTGGAAGGCAGGAGGATATTTCCCCAAGGGGAGAGAGTCACCACTGCCAGCAGCCCCAGTGGGTTTCAGTCTTTTCATAAGCTTGGCCTCAGGGCACTTTCTCTCATAATTTCTATGTGATCAAGGTGGTTTGTTCAGCAGCGTCCGCAGCAACAGCAAGAGGAACACCTGGTCCATAGAAGGACATGGACAACTTCATCCTGGGAATGAAGGTGGGAGGGGCCAGTCTGGGACACGCTGTCAGCATCACATGCCACTTGCTGCAGGTCAGGAAGACATACATAGCTCAGATTATCTAGGGAAGGCTCCACTTGCCTCGCGGGGGACCAGCCTGTCTCTCTGCTCAGATAGGGTGCATGCATCCTCCTGGCCTGGGAGAGGCAGCACCACTTCTTTTCATTCTGTAGAAAGATGTGAGGTGTGGTCCCCTCTCTTCAAGGCAGAAAGGCTGCCCTGGAGGCGGAGTTTCTCCCTCTTTTTACTCCATGGGCAGCTTCTGAGAGGGCCAGTTTGTGGCTTGCTGGAACCTTCATAGAAGGTATCTTCTGTCTGAAGGATCAACGGGTGACCTTCAGGGAGGGCACAGCCCGGAGGCAGGGGCAAAGCATCTTCTTGGAGCTGCTGGGGAAGAAGTTTTGCTGCAACTCTCTCTGCCCTGGAAGCCCAGGCCTCCTCCAGAAGTTATGATCAAACAGGCCAAGACGGAGACTGCTGCAGACAGGGTCCTGCCCTGGGCGAGGCTTGGTCCGTGCCTGCCTAGGAGGTTGGTCTCCCTCCGGAATTGAAGAACTTCAAGGCTGGGAACCTGCTTCTTTGGCTGTTGTTACTGCTCTTTGTCAAAAATTTTTATTTTAATGTCATTTTTATGTCTCCAATCACATAGAATTCCATAACACAGAAGAGTTAAAAAATGTAAAGGAAACGAGTACTTATTTATCAAATATGATGTGCCAGACACATTCTCTATGACGTATCGTTTTACTGTATTGTTTTACATTAACCCTGCAAATTAGGTCTCACTACCCCATTTTCAAGGTGAATATATTGAGCATGGGTCAAACGCCTCAGTTTACAGGGTTGTGAATCCAGGTGGTGTTTGTTTGGGGACAGATCCTTCAAATGACGCAACACTGTTTCACTTGGGGCAACTCATTCCGTACACTTCAAGTTTTCTTAAATGGTCTACTTAAAATACAACGTGTTTATATATTAATTATCTAAAATAAAAAATGACCTCTTGTAATCTAATGACCTGCGAGAATGATGGGTTGGTCTATTTCATCGTAACTCATATATGGGGAAGCTGAGTCCCCCTAAATGAGTCACCTGCGGGCCCCAGCCTGTGTGGGATGACACACTATTTGTCTTACAGTCTATCTTACATCTTAGTGTGACACTCATTTTACTCCGCCCTGCTTTTGTCTGTGGATTACGATGGAGTGTACTGAGAGGGAAAATGTGCTGGGGACCTTAATTCACCTGTTCAGGACTTTCGCTCTGTTTAAGAGCTTTCCCATAATCCCATGTATGCATACTTCTGAAACTAAAAACGATTTTGGAGAGCATGCCCCACAACCCTGTCCCTGGACAGGTGACAGGAGACAGGGGCGGAGCTCAGTGGACTCCCCAGACAGAAAGGCATCAGTGTAGCCAGGTTCCAGAGAGCTAACGGAGTGTTGAAGGACTCAGGGAAAGTGCTCCGTGGTGCCAGGTCTGAAACAGCAGCAGGAGATCTGAAACTCAGCCTTTCTGAAAACTGGAGGAATTTTTTGCTCTTTCCTATTTTTCCTTCCTTATATATTTAATGAATTTAAAAAATGGGTTAGTTGCACGTGGGACAGCTTCATCGTTCCAAGCAGTGTGGAAGGACTTTTAGATGGTGACATCATTGCAGAGCTCAGATGTGTTCTTTGCTAAAAGCAGGAAAGCTTCCAGCAGGCAGCAGTTTAATGAGGTAATCTCAGGGCAGCTCAGACCATTGTTTGTCTCTTGCCTTTGTTTGCAAATTCAGCACAACTTCATGAAAACTGCCAGAAAATGACAAGAATCTAGCAAAATTACTCATAACTCAAGGCACTGGGAGAAACCAAACTGTCATCGCCTCTTCCTGTAGCAATTTGAGATGGCCGAGGAGACAGGCGCCTGCACGGGGGTTTACAAGGTCAGGAGAACAGCAGCTCGGCGGAGACATTTTCCACAGCAATTCTACCTCTGAGACCCAGCACTGTGCGTTCCACAGCTGTGGCTGAAAAATCTTTGCTGCCCAGAAAATTGGCTTGTAAAAGTCACTTTGTGAAAACAGTCCTCAAAAATAAGGTCTCAGTGAGAGTAAAGATCATGATTGGGTTTCCAAAACAAAGAAAGAAAAACACTCAATGTCTATTTTTATTAGACATGTAGGGGTTACAAAAGAAGAAAGAAGGAAACGGAGGAAGAGGAGGAGGAGGAAGAGGGGAAGTAGGAAGAGGCGGAGGAGGAGGAAGAGGTGCAGAAGGAGGAAGAGGAGGAGGATGAGGATGAGGAGGAGGAGGAAGAAGAAGAGGAGGAGGAAGAGGAAGGGGAGATTATGGCGAAGCCCTTTAACAACAGTAAAGTTCTGAACATATGAAGTAAGATCTTTGGTGTATTTTCCGTCTCAGGAGACTCCATCACAAGCCACAAACGAATGCAGGGCAAAGTGTCACACTAAGACGTAGGAGAGTATCTGAAAGGAATACAGCTTCATTAAATATAAGTTGAGGTCCCTTAGGGGGATCATTTAGGAGAAGGAGAGCAAGAAGAGGAGGATGGGGAGGAGGAAACAAGGAACATTCTGAAAAATGACTAACTTACGGGTTCAAGGGTGTTATCCACACTGTGGAGATTTCGCCCTCCCAGCACCAGTGTGATGAAAGCGGGAGTAAGTAACATGTGAGGGGCCCCATCCCTTCCCCAAATTCCTTCCCTCGCACCCCCCGTGAGAATGTCACCTCTCTTGAATAATGGGTGACATAGAGAACCATGAAAGAAGCAAGGCACGTGACTAGCTGGATTGGGGAGGAAGACACACGGAAGAGTGTGTGGATGGGTTGTTCGTGAGGCTAAGAACAGACATGGGAAATGAGACAACTGGGAGGAGATTTTTCAAATTCTTGCTAATCCTCTTGGGAAACGTATGGGGTCACCGGAATACCTTATTTCACCATTTTGGATGCTTAACTTTCTTCATGTGACTTTTTTCTTTTTCTTTTCTTTTTGACAAAACAGTCACAGTTCTTCACTGCAGCAGCTACACACAGGCACTCGCTAAGGGCTTTCGTCGCCTGTCTGCAATCTGGGCAAAGGGAGCGTGCTGCCTGTCTGGGACAGCGGAGCTTAGAGAGGACAAGTCATCCCGCAGTCGGCTCCAGAGGGCATGAAAATGCTGCCCAGACACCAGCGGGGGGTTGTGTTCCGCCCCTGTCGCCTGTCGACTCGCTGGTGTCTCTTGCTGGTCTTGATCTCCCCTTTGGGGCTGGCGTGTTGTGCCTGCCTGGATCCGGCGGTGCGGGCGTGGCCACGGCCAGGCAGCCTGGCTCTCCAGTGGACCGCGTGCGGCCGCCAGCTGCGCGGGCACCGTGGGCTTGGCCACGGAGGGAGCGTTTGAGCCGCCGCCCCTGCCTGGCGTTGCACTGCCCTCCCCCAGGCTGGGAGCCGGGCGGGCGCTCGCTGCTGCGGAGGAGCTGCGGCTCCGCGGAGACGTCAGCGGCCCCGGCCTTCTCCAGGTTACGCCGGCTTCTCTGTTGTAAGCGCGCTGACGGACAGCCTTACGCCGGCTCTTCTCTCTGTCAGGGGGACGAGCAGGTAGACGAGAAGGGAGCGCCGCGGCGGCCCAGGAAGCCAGCGCTGGCCCACCGAGCCGCTCTCGGGGCATCGGGGCAAGTGCAGCAAGCACAAGACTGACGATACGGTCTTTCCCGGTCGGTCCGAAGAGAAGGCAAAACGAGGGGACTAATAAGAATGCTGTCCCGGAGAGACGCCCTCAGCCGGTTGCTGCTGAATTGAAAGGGGAGCCTTGGAAAGAAGAGATGGGTCGTCGAGACTGAAAAGTCCCTCCCAGCCAGGTTCCTCACTTGGGATCAGAGACCTTCTAACTGTCTTCCCCTGAGTCCTGCGGGAGGCTGCTGGGAAATGAGAGCATAAAAACAAGTGTTGTGTGGGCTTTTAGACAATTTAAATCCATAGCATTCAATTTTTCTGAAGTCCAAAACCTGCTGAGATTTGACGAAAACTATGGAAAGCTACTCTCTCTAGAAGTTACACGAATGCACGCATTTGCAGGAACTAGCAGTGGGTTTCGGGTCCAAATGATCTATTGAAGCCAAGAGATTAGAAACGAAAGGCAAAGGTCCAAGGCATAAAGAATTTGGGGGGATATTTTGGTAATATGGTCAATTTCCAAATGATTGCTCATTATCTCGAAATTTTCACTAAAGAAATTACGGTAAGTCTCTAAAGCTGGGTAGACCCTGGGATCCTTAACCACGGGTCACAAGGAAGGGAGGGGTTGAGAAGACTGATTTCTACATGGAAAGCAGACCTGAAACAGGAAAACCAGAAAGAAATGCTTCAAATTTTCCTTTGCTTTTAGAACAAAATGCCGAGTCCATAAGGCTGTCATCAGGGCCTCGCGTGCTTAGGTCTCTAAGGGCCAGGGAATGCTCACCTCCTTCCATTCTGCCTGAGCTTCCGGCACACCGACCTCTAGCATTTCCTTGAATATTAAATACTTCCTCACACCAGAGCTTAGCAGTTCAGTCCCTTATCCTAGAAACGTTCTTCCTTCATCTAATGCTAAGATAGACACCTTTTCATCCTCTAATCAATTTGTCAGAGAAGACTTTATTGATTACTTTTCTCTAAAATAACCCACCTTCACCACAAACTCAGTGTTTAGTGTCTCCTTCAGAGCTCTACCTGCAGGCTGTAATTAAATTGATTCTTTAAGAATAGTAGCTAACATATACTGGGCACTTACCACATACCAGGCTCTAACATTATAGAATTTACTCCTCACAACAACTTTAAGACACAAGTCTTATTATTATTCCCTTTTAACAGATAATTGGAAACTGAGGCACAAAGAGGTTAAGTAACTTGTCCAAGGTCACACAGTTAGAAAGAGGGGGCCACAGAATTCAAACCCACTTCTTCGTGCTGGACCCCATTCCTGTTCTGACTTGCTGCTGCGTCTGCCCTCTCTGTCCCCACGAGGAGGAAAGTTCCAAGGGCAGACGCCCCTCCTGACCTTACTGTTGCATCTTGAGCACCTGGAACAGTGTGTGCACATACTCTGTGGTGAGATATTTGTTGAAGAAATAAATGAAAGGAAGGAGGAGGGTCTCTAGACCCTCTCAGAAGAAGGAACTGGAGAGGTCAGGTCTGGGAATTAAACATGAGGCTCACATAGCAGATAAAAGGGAGGGAAATTTATTTTGGATTCAGGGCTCCATGCTTAGTTAATTCATGGTTTTGTCGAAATCCTTTGCCTGATCCAAACCTCGTTTCCCTCAGTGTTGTCAATATTGCAGTTTATGTCAAGTACTGAGGCCACAGCAGGGCCTCGGTGTGTTGCAGTGGCTGTGACAAGTGGGGAGAAAAAGAGAGGGGGAGAAAATGGGGAGGAAGAAAGTGAGATGGAAATCAGATTCACTTTGTTGAACTTGTATAAGCATAAAAAGTTATTTTATCAACTGTACATTTCTAAGTAAATCTTAAATGGTCAATCTCGTAAGTCTTAGATACTGTGGTTTATTTTGGAGTCAAGATTCTGGAATTTTTATTATTGCTCCATAAGCAATGGTGTGCTGGTACACGTCTAACAGCTGGCTCTTGGGGCAGGGACCAGGGCTGGTTCCCAGCCATTGTTGATTTCCATGTCATAAACAATTTCCAGTGTGACTGGCAAGCTACCAAAGCGACATCCCTGAACACAGAGTCGGCTCTTACAAGCCAGTGCGAGCTGGTTCCAGTGTACCTCTTGCAATGTAATATTATTTCAACCCTGCAGAAATTCTCTCTCTGAGACTCAGTTTCATGGTCCATAAAATGGGTGTATCAGTAGGTGCCTCCCTAATCTGGGGCTGTTAGGCTGATTAAATGTGAAAATTCATGGAACTGCCAAGCACAGTGCCTGAAACACAGCAGTGAAAAATGAATATTGGTCTTTGATTTTTAAAGATAATTGAAGGTTAAAAATTCAAAAAATTTCCCCAAGGTTGTATTGATAGAAAAGTGGAAAGAGAAACCAGTTCTCTTAGGAGAAACAATATTTATCTTACTTCTTCACCTTCGTTTTTATTCAATCTCCATAATAATCTAAACATTTTTCCTTGGCTCTCATTTCCTCTGACTAGAGCTGTCTGGTCAAGCGAAGAAAGGACGAAATAAATGAGAAGCAATAACTATGTTCCCTGTACCATGTTTGCTTTATAAATAAAATGAATCTGTCAGAACATTCTGTGTGATAAAATAACATAGCCAAGACCCTAAATTTGAATTTATAGGATCTTAAATATAAGGATCAGGACTTTAATAAAAAGTTTAAACCTTGATTTATGACAGAAGTTGCAAAACAACTGACTGTACACACAGAGATTTGTACATGTGTGTGTATATGTATATATATGTATATATACACACATATGTGTACACATCCATATATTCATATTTATACAGAGACCTCTATGTGTTCATATATATTAAGTCACAATTTTTTATTCACAAATTTTTATGTTATTTGGAACAAGCAGACCAAAAAATAATATGTTTATTGATTCATTTTTCCATTCATCTATTTATTCATTCCCTGAGTCATTTACACCTCAAATCTTTGTGGAATATCTGCACATGTGAGACACTGGGCCAGGCAAGAGGACATACCGAGATGAATTTAAGGGTCCCCTGAACTGTAGGAATTAACCAACTCCTAGGAAGATGGAAATATGTAGAGATAATTACAAGTCAGAAAGGAGCAGAGCATCATGATGAAAGTGAAAGAGGGAGGCGCACATAGTTTGTCATCTTCAATTTTGTAAAGTAATGATTTCGCAGGGAACCAGGTGGAGGGGAGGATTGCACTTTAGACAGTTTTAACTTTTTGCTTATCTACTTACCTTGAAGGACTTGCTCCAAATAATTCAGCACCGAATTGTCTCTTTGAGAGCCCATCACCAAGTATTATCCAAAACTTATTACGCCTTCTTGGATTCAAAGTCTGACACTTAACGTGGTGATACACCTAGGGGCCTGTAGATGGCAGGCTTCACTCATTGTTCCTATGGATTTTATTCACACCTGTCGGATGCCCTGTTAAACTTTGGGTCACAGACGTCTAACCCGTAATCTAGCACTGCTCTGCCAGTGAGCTACGTATTTATTTACCTGATGCGTCTTAAAAACCTTGTGGTGCAACACATTTTTCATGTCAGGAAATTTTAATGTTCCTGAGCATTTTGTGAGTACAGCTCATAAATGTGTGTGTAGGCAAGGCTTCAAATTGAAAGAGTTTTGATCTTCGAATGTAAACAAGGAATTATTTAAGAAAAAGAGTTGATGCTGTAGAAAAATCAGGTAAATTGAAAGTAGAGGCCACTAACCCCGATTATAAACTTGCCTGCTAAGCACAGGCACTCTTTGCAACACCCCCACACCTGTCCCTTCTCTGAGATTATGGAAATTTGTGAGCGCTTGGCCTCAGGGCTGGAATTATTTCAACTAAGCAAGCATTTGTTGACTCTCTACTAGGTTCAAGACATTGCATTAGGTAATAAGGGAATATATAGTTGAATAAGCATAAAAACCTGCCTTTGAGACTCATAATTTCGGGAAGGAGACTGATAATGAGGCAGCTAGAATGTTACATCAGAAATTCCAGCAACGTGCTGTGGGAGTGGATACTACACCCCATAATGGTGGATAAAATATTTGTGGAAAAGTTGGAATTATAATTGGCTGAGGGATTATGCATAGACACTTCACGGGCAGTTCTGAAGATAAAGCACTCCAAATATTTGCATTGTTTGGTCAAAACGTATTTTGCAAGTTCCTTGGAGGCAAAAACTGTGTGCCATGTTTTCTCCGCCACCCCCTCTATTTTATGTAACATATAAGGAAATGTTTGTGATATTCAGTGAAATTGAATATTAGATTTCATGGCCAACAAATCTATGTAATCCCAAAATAAATGAGACTCTATCTTACATGCAACTGACTCTATTTCTTCAAATAATTATATACATATACATGTGTATATATATATATATATATAAAATCACATTAAAATATACCTATTTGGCAACTTTACAGTTTCAAATGTTTGCTTATTGTAAAAAAGTTGCAAAATTCAGGAAAAATATTAGATAGTCATAGAAGTAGTCTATAGTCCTACCTCTCTGATAAAGCTATTCCTCATATTTCAGTGTTAAATAAACTTTGTTTAAATGAGCATGCTAGTAGCATGATGTCTACATTTATTAAAAATGAGTAAACTCAGACTAAAATTATTGACACACAAAGCCAGTCATGAGCACAGTGACATTTTCCTGCCTTGGTAAAAATTATAAGTGATCGATGAAAATGATTTCCAACTTGAAACTAGAAAACATAATATGCATTTTTCCCTAGTGACATCTCAGCGTTGAGTCTTGTACCTAAAAGATTTAAGTCCCAGATAAAATGAGTTATTTGTTGGGTAGTTGCTTCTCTTCCTGAAACTCTATTTCCTTTTCTCTAAAGTGATGTCGTCATGGACTCTCACTTGTGAGGCCGAAGGGGAGCTGTGTGCTGGACCTCACACAGCAGGTGCTTGTGAAGGATAACTCCCACCCCGCCTGTCTTTATGTAGAGAGTCCCTTTTCTCTTCCTCACTGAGAATTTCTGAGAAGCTTGTCAACATTGCCGCAGTAAGGATTTCTCAGCCTCAGCGCTACTGATACGGGGTCAGATGAATTTCGTTACGGGGGCTGCAGGATGCTGTGTGATGTTTATCAGTATCTCTGTTCTCTGCTCAAGAGAGGCCAGGGACAACCTTTCTAGTTGTGGCAATCAGAAATGTTTTCAGACATTGTGAAGTGTCTTCTTGGGGACAGAATCACCACAAATGGAGAATCACTGCCCTTTTCCCTTAAAGGATGGCTGCTCAGTGATGTGGTGGATGGCAGACATCTCTCTAACAGACTCGCGCTGTGCACTGTTGATGTGCAAAGCTGTGACGCTGGCTGAGTGTCCTCAGGCCCTGACCTCCCCAGCTTTATTAAGCAGGTGCTGTGACCCCTTACTGCCCTCCCTCCATCACACAGATCATGAGAAGTCTTCGACATAATAGTTTATGTCTCAGCATCGTTTTTCCCATATAGCTCATGAGATCTGTGACTCTATGTTGTCACAGGTTCATTGTCTTGTTTGCCTTGGGTAAATTCTTCACCCATTGAGTTGCAGTCTCCCAAACTGTGCACCACTCTATCCAAGGAGGCTTCTGTCTTGGGTCCTGCTTCGTAGTCTGGTTTCCCACTGGCACTGCCCTACACCCCAGGCCACTTGGCTGAGAACTGGCATCTTTCATAGTTTGGAATCATCTCCAGGATACTAGGTCTCAATATTCTCAGTGACTGATATAGAAGTCTTACACACACACATACACACACACACACACATGCACACACATACACACACATACACACACACATGCACACACATACACACACATACACACATACACACACACACACACACACACATATAAAATTTAGAATTCTTGGAAGGAGGGGTCCTATTGTTTGACTATGACCATGGTGGTATCTCTATGAAATAATGACAGCAAAGTTCCATCAAGATTTGAGCTAAACCACACTGTGTATACTTGTCTGTTACTTTTATTTTCTATCTTGATTATATTTCTCTGTCATTTGACGATTTTACAGTGTGTATACAATTATGATTTATGTTTCTTCATTTACTTGGGTGACTTCAAGCATGTTTGACAGTCTGTCATGTTTCTTACTCTAAGAGCCCTGCCTGATGCAAGGGAATGAGGCTCTTCACAGCCCTAACCACCATTCCATTCTCCTTTCTGACAGCTTTATGATTTTCATGCCTAGCTAGATGTTCATTTGAAAATAGGACGACCTCTGAGAAACACCTCATCACCACCTCCATGAATGATACATCCTTTCCACCAAGAACTCCATATCTGCACCTGCCCATGCTGTTGGGCATCCTTGGAGGTTAAATTCAGTTTAAGTGAAGTAAAACTTTTCATTATAATGTATATTGAACTTCTGGACTGACCACCATCCCAGATCTGTTTTTGACCATAGCAGATTCCTTTATTCAGGTGTTTCTAGATTCCACTTTAACTTTTTCCTCTCATGAGTTATAGAACCTAGTGTTAGTTAATATTCCTCAAAAAGCAGAATCTCAGAGCCTGAGAGTCCAGGTCAGTGATTGAGTAGGAAGACTATAAACTCACCTTTTCCCACAGATACACCCAAACTACAAATACATATAGAACAAATATCTCTAAGAATGATCTGAAGTCTAGCAGATCAGATTTTCTACAACAAAGGATATTTTTAAAAGGTCACATGGAGGTGGGAGAAGGGGCAGAGATGCAGTCTAGTCAGAACCCACACTCCCGATATGGAGACCCGCAAGAAGAGAGGATGTTACAGCTGCAGAGATCTCCCCTGAGGAACGAGGGGTCTAAGCCCCATATCAGGGTCCCCAGCCCAGGGGCCTTCACTGGGAAGACAAGTTCCATAACATCTGGCTCTGAAAACCATCAGGGCTCATGGAGGGTGGGCAGAAGACTATGGGAAACTGAGACCCTGCTGTTGCAGAATCTGCACGGAAGCTCACCCACTCCAAGTTCCAAAGCAGAGTCAGCACCAAGAAGAGCACCTGAGTCATACGAGATTGAGATTCATTGACTAATTTTATGGCATGTGCCAGAGAGGCAGGGATCTAACAGAACTTTCTCTGGGGATGGAAGTTCTGGTGGGTGCCATTTCTTTTCTTTTCTTCTCTTTTTAAATATCCTTCAGCTAACAGTTGCTGCCAAGCTTTATAGGGTGGGGACTGTCGCCATCCACCAATGCATTTGCAATAGCCATGGTTGAGTCAGCAGACAGCTGGGCCCTCCAGCATGCCTACAACAATCATCAGCCAACCACCACAGGAGGGCACATGCAGCCCACACAGAGGTATCCCTGGAGCACGTGGCCCCAGTGACCAGGGGGTATTGTGCCACCAGGCCCCACAAGATACCGTTTACATAAGACCACTTTTTCTAGACTGGGAAACATAGCTGATATACCAATACACAGAAACAAAGAGAGTTTGGCAAACTGAAGAGACAAAGGTATAGCTTCCACATTAAAAAAAAAAAAAGACAAAACCTCAGGAAAAAACTAAAAAATATAGTTGTTTACCAGATAAAGGGTTTGGAATAATAGTCACAAAGATGTTTACTGAACTGAGGGGGTGATTGGAAGAATGCAGTGAATGCTTCAACAAAAAGATAGAAAATATAAAAAATAACCAATCAGAACTAAGAATACAACTGAAATGAAGGATACACTAGAATGAATCAACGTCAGATTAGAAGATGCAGAATGAATCAGTGACCTGAAAGGCAGGGTAGCAGAAGTGCTGCAACTGAAGCAGTAAGAATAAAAACAAATTTACAAAAATGAGGATAGTTTAAGAGACCTCTGGAACAACATCAGGTATACTAACGTTCATATTTTAGGGATGTCAGAAGGAGAAGCACGTGAGAGAAAGGAACAGAACACCTATCTGAAAAAATAATGGCTGAAAGTTTTCTTAACCTGATGAAGGAAACATACAAGTCCAGGAAGCACAGTGTTCCAAATAAGATAAACTCAAACAGACCCACACCAATACACATTATAATCAAAATGTTAAAAGTTAAAGATAAAGAAAGAATCTTAAAAGCAGCCAGAGGAAAACAATTGGTTACAAATACGGGAATCCCTATGACTATTAGCTGATTTTTTCAGCAGAAACTGTACAGGACAGAAGGGACTGGCACAGTATATTCAAAGTGCTAAAAGAAAAAAAGAAAAACTCCTTATAACAAAAAATGCTCTACCTAACAAGGTTATTATTCAGAATTAAAGGAGAGATAAATAGTTTCCCAGACAAGTATAAGCTAAAAGAGTTCATTGCCACTAATCCAGCCTTACAAGAAATGTTAAAGGGACTTCTTTAAATGGAAAATAAAAAGCTGCACTAGAAACAAGAAAATTATAAGAGCAAAAATCTCACTGGTAAAGGGAAAACATATAATAAAGGTAGTGGAACATCTATAAAGCTAATATGAGGGTTAAAAGACAAAAGTAGTAAAATAATATTTATGTAAAAAACTAGTTAAGTGTCATACAAAATAAAAACATAAAATATGATGTCAAAACAGAAAATATGAGGAGGTATAAAAATGTAGTACTTTTATAGTATACTTAAAATCATCGACTTAAAATATGATGTTTTATATATATAGGTTGTTATATATGAACTTCATAAAAACCACAAACTGAAAACCTAAAACAGATAGATACACAAAAAATAGAAAAGAATATGAACATAACACTAGAGTCATCAATTCACAAGGAAAGAGAAGAAAAATGGAACACAGAAGAACTATACAAACAGAACACAAGTAAAAAAAAGGCAGTAAGTACATTCCTGTTGATAATTACATTAGTGTAAATGGACTAAATCCTTGAATCAAAAGACATAGGATCACTGAACAGATTTTTAAAAAATCCATATATATATTTATTGCCTATAAGAGACTCACTTCAAATCTAAAGACACACAGAATGAAAGTGAATGAATGACAAAGATATTCCATGCACATGGAAACAAGAAGAAAATTGAGGTAACAATACTTAAATAAGGCAAAATGAACTTTAAAACAAAGCCTGTAACAAGAAACAAAGACAGGCATTACATAATAATACAGGTATCAATCCAACAAGAGGATATAACAATTGTAAATATGTATGCACCCAGCATAGAAGAACCTAAATATACAAAACAAATATTAACAGACGTAAAGGGAGAGAAAGACAGTAATACAATATTAAGAACTTTAACACCCACTTACATAAATTTATAGAAAGATCAATAAGGAAAAAAATTTCATTGGCCTTAATTGACACAGACAAGATGGAGTTAAAAATTATATATGAAATTTTCAAACCCAAAACAGCAGAATGCACATTACTGTCAAGTGCACATGGAACATTCTCCAGGATAGAGTATGTGCTAGGCCAGAATAGGCATCCAAGATAGATTACAAAAGAAGCGTCAGTAAAATTAACAAGATAGAAACCACATCAAGCATCTTTTCCAAACACAATGGTATGAAACTAGAAATCAATTACAACAAGAAAATTCAAAACATACACACAAACGCATGGAGGTTAACCAACATGCTAATAAGTAATCTGTGGGCCAATGAAGAAATCAAAGAAGAAATTAAAAAAAAAACCACCTTGAGACAAATTAACATACAATGTTCCAAGTATCTATAGGACACAACAAAAGCAGTTCTAAGAGGGAGTTTATAGCAATACAGGCCTACCTCAGGAAACAAGAAACATTCTCAAATAAACAATCTAATCTTATACATAAAAGAACTAAAAAAACCCCCAAAAAACAAACAAAGCTCAAAGTTAATAGAAAAAAAGAAAGATAAGAGGGGAAATAAAATTGAGACTAGAAAAACAATAGGAAATATCAATAAAATTAAGAGTTGGTTCTTTAAAAAGATAAACACAATTGATAAGCCTTTAGCCACTCATTCAAGGAAAAAAAAGAGGGCACAAATAAATAAAATCAGAAATGAAAGAAGACAAGTTACAAATGACACTACAGAAAATATAAAGTGTCATAAGAGAATGAACAATTGTAAACCAACAAATTGGACAACCTAGAGGAAATGGATAAATTCTTAGAAGCATACACTCTTCCAAGACTTGGGAAGAAATAGATAATATAAATGGATGAACTACCAGTAATAAAATTGAATCAGTAATTAAAAAAAAAACCTTCTAATAAACAGAGGTCCAGTAACAGATGACTTCACAGGTAACTTATACCAAACATTTAAATAAGAGTTAATATCTATTCTTCTCAAACTATTTCAAAAAAATTGAAGAGGAAGGAACATTTTCAAACTCATTCTATTAGGCCAGCATTACTCTGATACCCAAAACCAATAAATACACTACAAAGAGAAAAAGAAAAGAAAAAAAATACAGGCCAATATCCCTGATGAACATAGGTGTAAAAATCCTCAACAGATTATTAGCAAACTGCACTTGACAATACAGTAAAAGGAGCATACACCATGATCTAGTGAGATTTCTTCTAGCAATGCAAGGATGGTTCAACATTCACAAATCAATCAAATTGAGACACCACGTTAACAAAACAAAGAAAAAAATCACATATTATTGATGGATGAAGAAAAAGCAGTTGACAAAACAACATTCATTCATGATAAAAGCTCTCAACAAACTGGGTACAGAGGGAATATACTTCAACGTAATTAAAGCCATGTATGACAGACTCACTCGTAACAACACTTAATGGTGAAAAGTTGAAAACTTTTTCTTTAAGATCAGTCTTACAACTTTTATTTCACACAGTATTGGAACTTATAGTCACAAAAATCAGATAAGAAAAAGATAAAAGTCTTCCAACTGGAAAGGAAGAAATAAAACTGTCATTGCTTGTAGATGACATGATATTATACATAGAAAATGCTAGACTCTATGAAAACCTTTTAGAACTAATAAAAAGATTCAGTGAAGTTGCATGATAAAAATTCAACATACAGGAAATCTGTTACATTTATATACACTAATATTAAACTATCAGAAAGAGAAATTAAAAAAAATTCCACTTAATAATTGCATCAAAAAGAGTAAAATACTAGGAATAAATTTAACCGAAGAAGTGAAATACTTGTACTCTGAAAACTATAAGATGTTGATAAAAGAAATTAAAGATGACATAAATAAATGAAAAGATAATGTGCTTATGGATTGGAAGAATTCACAGTTAAATATCCATACTACCCAAAGAAATCTTCAGATTTAATGTAATCTCAATCAAAATACAAATGGCATTTTTTACAGAATTGGAAAAGTAATTCTAAAATTTGTATGAAACCACAAAAGACCTAGACTATCCAAAGCAATCTCAATAAATGAGAACAAAGCTGGAGAAATCATGTGCCCTGATTTCAAACTATACTACAATGCTGCAGTAATCAAAACTGCATGGTTCTGGCACAAAAACAGACACATAGAGCAATGGAATAGAATGTAAAGCCTAGAAATAAACCTGTACTTAGATGGTCAGTTAATTAATGATAAAGGAATCAAGAAACTGTAGTAAGGAAAAATCAGTCTCTTTAGTAAGTGGTACTGGAAAAACTGGACAGCTACATATAAAAGAATAAACTAGACCACTTTCTTACACCATATATAAACACAAACTCAAAATGAATCAAGGACTTAAATCATAGACCCCAAACTATAAAACTGCTAGAAGAAAACATAAGCAGTGTGCTCTTTGATATGGTTCTTGGCAATATATTTTTTTGTGTGTCTGTGTCCTCAGGCAACAGCAACAAAAACAAAAATAAAGAAATGAGATTCCATCAAACTAAAAAAAAAGATTTTGTGCAAAAGAAACTATCAACAAAATGGAAAGGTAACCTACTGAGTGGAAGAATATATTTGCAAATGATATATCTGATGAGGGGTTAATTTAAGAGCTGAAACAACTCATCATAAAAAAACCATCTAATTAAAAAATGAGCAGAGGCCTGGAATAGACATTTTCCCAAAGAAGACATACAGATGCCAACATACATGCGATAAGATGCACAACATCGCTCATCATTAGGGAACTGCAAACCAAAACCACAGTATACGGTCACCTCACACCTGTGGGGGTGGCTACGACCAAAAAGAAGACAAATTCAGTGTCGGTTAGGAAGTACAGAAAAAGGAACCCCTGGGCACAGTTAGTTGGGATGTAAATTGGTGCAACCAGTATGAAAACTCTATGGAGGTTCCTCAAAAGATTAAAAAAGTGGAACTACCATATAATTTTACTTCTGGGTATTTATAAAAAAACCCCCACAAAAACACATTTTGAAAATATATACCACCCCCCCATGTTTATTGCAACAGTATTTACAATAGCCAAGATATGGAAGGTACCTAAATATGTGTTGACAGTTGAAGAGATATAAAAGATGATATATAATGAAATATTATTCAACCATAAAAATAATGAAATCTTGCTATTTGTGATTATGTGGATGGACTTGGAGGGTATTATGCCAAATGAAATACATAAGAGCTTACAACAATGAACAGACAAAACGAAACAGAAAGAGACTCATAGACACGAAGAACAAACTGGTGATTGACAGAGGGAAAGAGGGTTGGGGTTGGGAAAATAGAGGAAGGGGATTAAGAGGCACAAACTTTCAGTTGTACAACAAATAAATCACTAGGGCATTTGTGTTGTACAACATGGAGAATATAGTCAAGATTACTGCAGTAACTTTGTATGGTTACAGACGGTTACTAGACATCACAGTGGTTAACTGATAATGCATATAAAAGTTGAATTACTGTATTTTACACCTGAGATTAACATAGCATGGTATGTCAGCTACACTTCAATTAAAAAGGTGAATTCAGGCAGACTTGTATCATATTGTTTATTAAGAGAAGTTATCGCAAGGATCAGGATGGGAGCGTAGGGAAAATAAAACAGAGAAGAAAGAATAGCCTACATTGTGTAATTGGAATGGTCACTTTTGTGGATCGCTTGGGATAAATTCTGCTAGGAAACCATTACACCATGTGGCATGCTCCTCAAACTTGTCCACTTGAGGGACACAAAAGAGTTGTATTTATCCATTTGCTCCAATCTCCCATTGTTCAAGAGTTGCCCCATAGAGTAGTAACTCCATCATAATCCCACGTTTGTCCATGTGTTCAGAATGGCAGCACTGACTGTCACAAGTAACTTATGTGGTAGCAGGAGATGTTTGCTGCAACAGAGGGGAAGTGGCATAGGGTTATACCTATTTGCAATTAACTATCATAGCAATGGCTGTAATAAAAATGTGGGTGGAGAAAGCACGAGTTAGAACACAAGAGCTACCTAGTGTACCTAGAGTCCCCATGCAGACGTCTCATGGCTGCTTTGACTTTTGTAAAAACTTGGCTGCTATTTTTATTTGAGCTCCTGCAGCTGTCTGGTGTGTTAATAATTGAGAAAATCTGGAAAATGGAAGACTTAATTTTAGTGCAAATATTTTACATATGCAGTCACATCTTCACATGAAAGAGACGTAGCATTTTCCCCTTGGGATAGATATGGATGTGTTTGGCCCAGCCCATTAAAACATGTATATAGAACTGACAGGAAAAAAAAAAAAAGGAGGTATGTCTACAGTCTACCAAATGATGAGATCTTCGACCACTGGGTAAGAGCCACTTTCTATTAACAGCCCAGAATACTCTTACTAGTACTACTGGGCCTTAGTTTACGGGGCAACTAGAGAGAAGATGAGGTTTTCATTGGATGAACAGTAACTCCTTAAAATGCGTTATTCAGATAAAGTCACCCATTACAAAAGAAAGACAAAATCTCAAAATGACTTCAAATGGGCATACTTTTAACCAAGACTCAAAGAAATTGGCTTACTGCTTTGCTCCCACAATGGCTTTGCAATATTTCCCCAGTTTGAGCCCCTTCTGGTTCATCATGGTAATCAATGGTAATCACTCCTATTGTGTGCAGTAACGTTATCAAAAGAGAAAGGCTTAATCAGTTTGCCATCATTATCTTCACCTTTTGTCCTGGAAAATTTTCATATCATTTATAATCTGTGAAGGATCTAGAGGTTTGGATGGGTCCTGCTTACATGTTCAGATGAAAACCAACATTGTGAAAACCTCCTGTATGGACTCTGTATACTATGAGAAGGGTGACTTTAAGTGGTTTTGGTCAATGATGCTGGAGGCATCATTGAGTGATTCCACTTAATAGATAAGGAGATTCAGAAGTTGAACTGTACGTAATCAATCATGGAGAATCTATGATTCAGCTTTTTTAATTAAATCTCTGGAGTCTCCTAATATATGTCAGTATTTAAAATTCTCTGACACTCTCTGTTTAAACCTGTGGAAGGACATTGTCTCAAATGATTTTATATTGAAATACTAGAGAGAGAGAAAGAGATAAAGCAAATGTGAAATTTGCAAGTTACAAGATGTTATGAATTAAAAGAAGAAGGAGCATCTTAAGTTGGGTTTTCCCAGAAGAAGACTATGAGGTGACGTTCCGAGTGCAAGTAGTGTATTGGGTGATCCCAGGAGGCCCTGGTAAGGAGCAGAGAAATAAGACAGAAAACAGAATACAGCTATGTTATTCCAGGTCCTCTGAGACGCAGGCACCAAGACAGGATTAGGTGTATAATTATTTTATTGGGGGAAAATATCTGTATAAGAGAAAGTGGTGAGGAGCTAGGAGACGCTGGGAGAGCAGATTTCCATGGAGAGCTGATCCTTTGTGAAGGAAAGAGAGAAGGAAGAGAGGTTGAATGAAGGCTTAGACTGGTAAGGGAGTTTCCTAAGGTCTGCAGGAAGTCCTTGAACCCCAGTGAACTACGTCTGCCTTAGTATCCCTGTATCTCTCAGCCTTTGGCTGAGAGCAGTCCCAGGAGACAAGCACAGCACTTGGGCAGGAGGTCACTGGCACACACGAAATGGAAATTACCAAGAGGATGGAGCGCCGACAGAATCTGTGATGATGAGCTCAGGAAAAAGAGAAGCACTTTTTCCTAAATGCTAATTATTTGCTCTTCAGGCTTTCTAGGGTTTTCACTATTTGAGGGCAGTCAAATAGCATTTTCTTTCTGTTTATGATTTCCCTCTGAGACTATCATTGCTTTAGGCAAATGTATTCATGTGAAGAATCATTTTTCTCCACGTCTGAGCTTGTAATAAATGTCACCCCTTTTTTGGCAACTGCAGCTAATGCTGCAGACCTACCATTACTGGAATTGAAATTACATATGTTAGGACCCTAGATCGATTTATTTCAAGGGACATTCAAGATCAGCCTGGACAGGCAGTGAAATTTCTGCACCTCTGCGGCTCTGAGCCTCCTTCTGGACAATGAAGATGGGATTTTTGGCTTGCTTTTCTTTTTCTGCTCAGTTTCTTCTCTTTCTTAAATAACAAAAACAATTATTAGCTGTGTGAATTCCCATTCAGTCTGGTGTCTTCCCTACAGTACTTAGTAAAACACAGGAAACAAAGTTTAAGAATTCAAAGTCTGTTTAGCAGAGACTCTAAGGTGTTTAATAAATAGCTCTTAATTTTCCCTAAGAATCATAAGCCAGAAAAATGAATGCCAGAGAAGGAAGGGACTTGCCCAGAGCCATACGTCTATTTAGCGGCAGAGCTAAGACCAGAATTAAGGTTGTCTGACAGCCAGTGTAAGAATTTTCCATAGCATTTGATAATTATAAATAATAAGAAGAAATGAGACTCATGTTCTAAGTTCTGGTATAAAGTCTTTCTGCGCATTGTCTCAAAAAAAGGAAATCTTTAATAAGATAACAGGTAATTTAGGAGAGAGTACATCAACCTGGTGAAAAGCGAGTAGCCTCTAGGATCAGAATACTGGTGTTCAAATTCTAGCTCCAACACGTATTTCCTGCATGACCCTGAGTGATTTCTCTGTGCCTTTTTTTCTCCATGGTAAATACCTATCTCACTATTATTCAAAGGATTGTATGAGCTTATACCAGCAACGTCCTTAGATGGATCATGGCAAGTACTCGAAAAATGTGAGCTATTACAAAGCTATCTTCACAATAGCTCTCGAAGGCAGGTTTTATCATCCTTGTTGTACAGATGAGGAAACAGAAATTCACCAAGACGTCTCAGTAGCAAGCAGAAGAGCTACACCTCAAACTCACAAGTCTGACCTACCTGGAGCTTTAACCTTCCGGGTTTTGCCACCTTGCTTCTGTTTTTAATGCTGATACTCATGCAACGGTAATACATCCATCATTTAACTTAAAAGCCATATGGCAAATCACCTCCCCCTTCTTGGATTCAATCCATTTTCCTGGGTCTTATAATTCTTCTTGAAGTACCCAGTACTGTTATCATCACATACTCTTCTTCACTGGGTACGTCATGACCATGGATCAAGGCCAATATTAATCATTTTCAAAAAAACAAAAAACCCTCGTCTTCAATCACTCAAATTTAAACCTAATGACATGAGTCCTTATCAACAGTGTTGGAGAAAGTTTCCTTGCCTTTTATATATTTTGTGAAATGGCTGCCACTGGCTATTCCTTTGCATGTCACTTTATGTGTGGTTCACATCTCTGTAGGTCTCTCACTGCTCCTGGATTTTACCCTCGCTTTTAAATAGCTCACAATTAAGGAGGAAAATGCTGGGAGCATAAACAGATATCTGTCATGAGGCACATATCAGTTGAGTAAGACAAGATACAGACTATAAAATGGCTCATCATGTAATGTAACTGGTAGTGTGAGTTTTAAAGATTAGAGCTACAAATTGTAGAGGATCTGTCCTGTGCCTGAACCAAAGTGTGTAGCTGCTCTAAGAACTTGAACAGAGGGAAATTAAATTGTAAGGTAACATATAAAAGACAGAACAGAGACATGTAGGATGATCTGAAGCAGAACATGGTCCCTGGGATACTAGACTCCAGAGCAACATTTTCAAATATATTAATATACTTATGATGTGTCAGTAAAAATGGGGTTGGGTATGCCTGGTAATATAGAAAGAAGAATCAGAGGAGTTTATGTTAGCACTGTTCAGTCAATCAGTTGCCACTGACAGTGACCACCATTAACATGTTAGCCCAGTCGCCCTTGACCATGGGATTTCTTCCCCTTAGTTCTTGTTTTCACACTTGCTGAAGGGCATTAAAGAGATACTGCACTGATGAAAAATTTCACGTCCTCAGACAAGGGCAACAAAACTGATGGTAGATGTTGATTATTTACATTCTCTCTGACAATGGTTTCTTATGGTTACTTGATAACAGTTTCTGGTTGTGATTTGGTGTCCATGTTCATTGGCCACAGAGGGAAAAAAGACTAAACAAGAGATCTAAACATTTCTAGCCCACAAGATGACCTCATTTTTATCGCAAATTGATAAAACAGCACTCTGAGAACACGTTGGTTTTGTATTTGATTTCTTAGTGAGTCACTGTCCTAGTGTCTCTCGTTACTGGATGCTAGTAGAGCAGTGTCTGGACACTTCGAATCAGACTCAGAATCTTCTTCTAAGAATCTTTCTCAGAAACACATCACCATTACCACATGCATGTCTGATTTCTATTGATAACTACACTTTCAAAGGCAAAATATTATTTTCCAAGTTTCTTCGAGGGAATCAGCAGACGTTATTAGGTAAATACGTTAATGTTCGCATTGGCGTTGATGTTGGAGGGTTGAGAACATGGAGTGGAAGAAATGAACTCTGCATGCAAAATGAACAGGAATTTAGAGCTGAGGTAAAGAGAGGCATCACGGAATAGAGGGATCAATGATTGAACGATACTCATTAACATGAGAGAAAATTGAATCCTTATTTGGCATAAATGGCCAATGCAATTTTTGTATTCCAGTGATATACTGGAAATTTTGTCAGTCTTCTGTGCAAATAGAAGGCTTATCTGAGTTGAATTAATTCAGAAGAAGCAGAAGCTGCTAATCAGGGGTACCCGGAGAAAATATGAGTCATTCTCTCCGAGAATCCCTGGAATGCTTGAAAAGGGTGGATTCTCCATTCCTTTAATCTGAAAGCACAGGGTATATCAGTTGACATTTTCATCTCCTAGGGAAATAATTACTCTTTCTGTTATTATTACAGGAATTAATAGAAAAGAGGGCTCATCTTGTACTCAGGCAGTCACAGAACATTTCATAGATGACACCACAGCCAAATGGGACTTCGAAGCATAAAGCTGTTTTCTGAAAACCAAGATAGATGTTAAATAGGGGATATTAAATGGTGGTTATAAAGGGGACATGGCGAAGCGAAGTATGCGGAAAGGTTTGGAGCATTTGTGGAAATAAAAGGTTGTTGGGTGGTCGTTGAGCAGAGCATGTGGTTGAGCACAGGGCTGTGGAGGTATGTAATGTCTGTTTCCCTCTGTACTTTGGAGAAGGGACTGCTAACCTTAGAACTACATAATGACTGGAGGTCCTGAGGCCATATCATCTTATGAGAAGCCATTCATAAGGCCATTAATAGAAACCATGAACTACTGAGAAGTTATAAAAGCAGAAGCTAGGAAATCCATGTGAAGTCCAAAACAAAGGGAAAGCAAACATGAGTTCCTCTGGGACTTACTCTAATGCCAATGGAAGACGGCCCAGTGCTATTTGGGCCCCCAAGCATGTCCCTCAGCCCACTTCTGATTTCAGTGACATTCTGGTGGACAGTGTCACGTACTCTGACACCGTCCTACTCCAAACATACCTAGTGAAACTCTGCTTTTCGGCTGCAGTGATTTCTCTGAAGCCACCGAAGCCTACTTAGCTACGTACCAGGTGTGGCACAGAGGAACGGATAAACAAAGGCCTCCAGTGAATTCCTCGCTGTTGGAAAATGAAAGTTAGAGGGTTAAATGCCTCTGCTCCCAGCCTTCGGAAGGATAATGTTGGAGCTCATTCTGGCAGGTTCCATACACAGTCCCTTAGAGCACTGAGCCCCGTGTCCACCATACTAACTTGCTTCACAATGCACCTCCCTCTCCTTGTCTCACTCTCCCCACTGTCTCACAGCTGTATTCAGGGGTGCCTCCCAAATAAACCCGCTCCTAAGTCCTTGTCTAAGGCTGTGTGATATGGAGCATGTCAATTATGAGACAATTTGAGAGAACTTGGTGCCCTTGAGATGCAGACAGGGAAAAGCCAGAAAATTCTGCGCCTTTACCGGGCCATGGTGCTTAAGGAAAGGGCTCATTCTTGTAGGAACTGGAAGGAATGGGTCTGTACAAATAAGCCGGAACCAAGATGCAAATGATTTAGATTCTTAGACTCACACTTTGGCAATTTGAACCATGGAGAACCACTAAAATCTGGGGGGCTCAGATGTAACATGGTACAACTGTTTTTAGGGGGAAGATTAGTATGTCTAGAATTGATAAATGGATTTATAAAGACTCAGGCTAGAGATTGCTTTGATCAAAAACTAAGAATACTTTCCATTTTCTTTACTGCTTAAAATTCACATGTCTGTTAGGTATTCACATCTGTATTCTTAGGCAAAATGATTAGTTTTCCATCAATGAGGAGCAATCCCTTTCCCAGCTGTATATATTATATGTGAGTTATCCCTGTAATTCTCTTGCTGACACCACAGATTTTCAATAAGCCTTTGAATACTGGACTTCAAGTTCTAACGGTTGATCTGGGGAGAAGGCATTTGAAAACTGATTCAGGTCCACCTGGCTCCGCAGAAATGGGTAGTCCTAGTTATTTGATGAAAGGTGAAGACTAGCCTCTTCTTTGGAGGATTTGCCTCCAGAGGGTGAAATACATGGAAACGGGAAATGTTTTATTTGGGAGTGGCTGAATACAAGATCAATATTTATCATGGAGGTTGCTTACATCCCATTAAAAAAGTTCAGCTGCAATTTGGAGAGATGCATTTGGTGGGTTTGCGAGGGAAATCAGTTTTCCATTGAATGCAGAAGTCGGTTTGTAATGAAATTCAAAATTGAGTGAAATTGGTCCAATCTAAAAACCCAGAAAGGAAATTTAAGTCTTTTTAGAAGACCTCAGTCAAGTTTCAAATCAATAGGAGCTGATTTATTATCTGTGACACAAAACGAAAACCAAATTTTCGCTGGGATCCAAAGCGTCTATGCCACTAAAAATTTTGAGCTTTAGCAGAACCTGCAAACAGAGACAAAGAAATACATATAAAGGCAGGAACAAACATCACTAAAAATTATTTTGGAGAGTTTCTAATGTCTTCCAATTTCCTTGGCCTGGCATTCAAAGCCTCTGTGTTATGTTCAGCACACATTTATAACCTTGTGAATCAGGATTTCAAATGGAACCTTTTTTTCCTGCTTCTGTTTATCTCTGAGACTCCCCAAAGCCAAAAACAAAACAAAGACTGATGGCAAGTATTCATACATTTCCGAACTGGTTTCCCGTCCCATAACCAATAAGACCTGTTTTTGAGGGGCCAAGAGAGAGCATTTCCTTATGATGTTGAGTTCCAGGGACTTTTTAAATCTTCTGCCCATGGAGATGGTTAGAATTATGCTTTGCTCTCACTTCAAGTCAAATAACAGGGATTTAAGGGGACCTCTTGCAAAACTAAAACCTGGGGGTCACAGTGGGCTGATGTGTGTCATACCCTTAAGTCAGTGAGTAACAGGTGGTGGCTGTGGTCTGAAGAAACTCAGCAGAGCATGAGAGAGATCAGATTACAGAAAGAGCTAACTACACTTCCACTTATGGTATGGGGACTAGAAGCACAAATTTCCCAAGGGGGTCTCTAGGAGAGATGGCAAGCAGGGCCAATCCTGCTCCTACTTTTGAGTTCCTTGTTCTGTGAATTCACTGCAACATATACAGGTCTTTGATTTAAAGTGATGAAATGTGGAAAGTGAATCCTGTAATTACGGGTCCACACAAAGTCACCCTTGAGGTCTTGCAAAAAAGGAAGGTAAACCTATAACCATACCAGAATATGCGTGTATTTTTGTGTCTATTCTTGTCAACATGAATTGCTGGCACTTTGGGGATGGCAGAAATCCAATACAGTCAGCTTTCTATCAAGGGACCATTTGATCTCCTCAAGGGATGGGGTCATCTGGGGACACAGAGTTGGGTTCTGTTGCAGAACAGCTAGGACCCTGGCAGTGGCGATAGCCAGATCAGCTTTGGCTAATGGGTGGTTCATGCATAGCCTTAATCTTTCTCATTACACCCTGTTTATTTACATTCTAATTCTTCCAGAACTGGGTGGCGAAGGATAAAAGCTGGATTATACTAACTGACCAACGCATTTCCCCCTCATTGATTGGTTTGTGCCGCTTTCATGATAAACGCATCTTGGCAGGAATTAGCATATGAAGACCTTCCTAGTTGGTACCCTTCCCTGATCTCCTCGCTTATCCACCTACTCACCTCCCCCTATGCCAGATCTCCATGCTACCGATCTTTCAGTTTTCCTCTTTCCGCATTCTTTCCAGCCAGCCAGACCACTTAGCACTGTCCCACGTTCCATATGTGAGCTGACCTCAGGGAGCTTCTGTTTATCCACACTAAGTAGATAGCCAGGTACACTCCCATTGGAGGTCAGTCCTCTGGTGATTGTCTATCGAGGTCATCCTTGAGTGGACTGTAGTTCAGGTGAACAGCTACTATAGGCTTACACTCAGATACTCAGTCTAGATTTCCGATCAGCCAGCTTTATATACACCTCACTTCAATCAGTCCCAGTAATCCAAGCTGCCTTGGGAAGACCATGACCTTAGACGAGGCAGTTCTCTGAAGCCGAGAAAGACTCTGAAGGGAAAACAGCAGGAGACTCTTCTGACCACACTCTCCATAGCTGGGCAATAAATCCCTCATAAAGGTGGATCTGGACAGAGTATTTCTGTGCCCACCACTGTCCACCCCTGGTGCACTTCTGGTTCATTTATCCACATACATTCAGGGAACAGTTGCTGCAGGATCTAGTGCAACTCTTGTCTGAGGGTAACTTGTAAGATGCAAGCTAGACGGATGAGCGATGCCCATCCAGTTCCAGCTGGTCTCAGGGCTGCAGCTGATGCTTACTGCCTCTCTCTTACATCGTCTATTCCTGGTTCCTTTTTCCCCTCAGCCATTCCTTCTGCTGGCCTTTATGGCTTACAGGTCCGGACACTTTGGTCTTTGGGAAGCCTGACTCTCTGATCATTATGCCCTTCTCCGTCAAGGGTTGTTCTGCCTGTCTGTCTACCATCCTGGGGAAAGGAATACCAGGAGGCACCCAGGTGAGCTATAAGGCTTCCACGTGGAATATTTTCTGCTGCATGAGAGGGTGGAGCAAAGCTGAAGCTGCCTCCTTGTACACACTCCACAAATAGCTGTGCAATGAACAAAGATCTGCATGCATTGTTAATACTGGGGTCTTCCTCTGTAATTTACTCCCACACAGCGTTTCCAATACTTTAACTCTGCTTATTACCTAAGATACAGCTCAGGAGAGCCCTCATTAATAAGAGTAGAAGAGAAGCAGAAGGTAGACTGTGACTTGGTAGAATTTCCCATAACTTCCTGAAAGTTGTGTTTTCCCATCTCCTATTAGTTCCAGATCAGTTTGTGCAGTGATGCTGCTTAAACAACTAGCCTTACTTACATTCCATGACTTATTAAACATAACTTCTGCCTATGAAACTAATTGGGGCTGTTTCTTTGTAGACTTTTAGGAAGGCTAGCATGAGCTACAGATAATCCTTTCAGTTAGCTCATTAAGCACTGCATGGTTTGTCATTTATTATCTCATTGATTAGGTTTCAGCATTAAAAAATAGTAAATAAAATATAATTTCTTTTCTTGTGGAGGGCAGCCTCTGTAAGAAGATGAAGTGGGTGCTGTTACAGAGTGCGCATGTGGCATGTGGAAATCCTAAGGCGAAAGTTATAAACTGAATCAGAGGAAGGTACAGAGCTCAGTGGTCAAGTAAGGAAGTATCCCCAGAGCATGAATGGCCAGATCTGGGGATGAGGAGCAGTTTGAGGAGATCCCAGACAGAGTGAAAACACAGAAGGAAGAAACTCCGTTAGAGGGAAGAAGCCCAGAAAGAGCAGGGAGCCCTCGATAGTCTGGTATTGTGTGCGCAGGAAGCCCATTCAGTAACATGCTGAAACCCTGTGCATTCCAGTCTAAGTGATGATAACCCTTACATGCTTTAAGCAAAGGTGCAGTGCAATGCAGTTTTCATTTTGGCTATATTATTGTAATGCAGGTAGAAGAAGAATTGAAGGAGAAGATTCTGGAAGTTAGGAGACACTGAAGGGCAAAAATGAAGTGAAAATGAACACATTTATTGAACATCTATTATTGTTTCAGGCATTATACAAGGCATTGAGAGCAAGAAGAAGGCACAGTGTTCCTTTCTTTCATTTTATTTGGGGTGCTTTAGTGTCCATTGCTTTATCAAGAAAGAGATGGACTGGTTCTGGCCATGGGAGGGTATCAGCATGTGTGAGGTATCTACGGTGGTGGGATGCATGCCAGACACTAAATATGTGATGGTAAATTTAATTCTTACAACAATGCTTTGGAAGATTTATCATTATCCTCATTTTACAGAAGCAGAAAATGAGATTAGAATACATATACATATATATATATATATATATAATAAGTTACTGAATAAGTGGTGGTATAGCATTCCATATTTGATTGGCATATATATTGGTGCTATTTACTATAATGAGATAACGGAGAAGCAGGTGTGGGAGAGATGACTGAATATTTACTTTTGGGAATGCTGATCTGAGAGGCCCAGAGGACACTGTAGCAAGTGCTGGTGATGTCCTGGTCCGCACTCCCCTGGTCCACTTTTCTCAAGGGTAGCTGTGGAGTGCAGTTTTCTGCACATCATGAATTCCTTACCTCAAGAGTCTGAATAGGAGTCCATCTTTTCTGAAAAATGTCTCCAGCGTCAGCTTCAGGCAGGCCCTGTCTAGAAGTGTGAGACCGTTAATGCTCCTGGGGGCAGCCCTCAAGCAGTGGGACATGGGCATTGTGATTCATGGGCCGGTTTTCCCGAGTTCTGGTGGGATCATTCCAGAGCAGTTTCACACCATTTGCAGCCGGTCCCCTATAGAATGAAATGCTTGTATCCCACACTGATGCCTAGCTCCTCATTAACACACTATTCCCTGCCTCGCTTCCCCAATTCTGCTGTGTTTCTTACAACCTAAAAAAGTGATGTGTATTCAATCCCTAGTCTCAGGGTGAACCCAAACTAGAACAAATATTCAAGTAAAAATATCTGTTGGTTTAAAACTTACACCTGATTGTCAGCTCGATGTTATATACATAAATGATATGCAGTGAGTGGTTTCTGAATGACTGAATTGATGGAGCTGGCAGAGCATTTGAAACTAGAGATAATAGATTTTAAATTTAAGGATAAGCGATAGCTTAGGATATAAGTGTTAGCTGAAAGTTTGAAATTGGATGGGCTTAATACAAAATAAAGCATTGAATAGTAAGAAGAAAGAAGGTTGGGACGGAATTTGAGTAAATGCCAACATTTTTATGGTAATAAAATATGCATAACATAGCATTTATTATTTTAACCATTTTTAAGTGCACCATTCCGTGACACAAAGTCTATTCACAATGTTATGCAACCATCACCACCATCCTACTCCAAAACATTTTATGTGTTCCCGAACTGAAATTCTGTACCCATTAAAATTCTAACTCGACATTTTCCTCTCCCTCCAGCCCCTGGTAGCCACCCAAACACCAACTTTTAGCAATTAGGTACAGAAAGATTATCTAACACAATAGGGACAGACATTCACAAAGGAGTAGAGAATGAAAGTGTGTTTTTAAAACTCAGAGGAGATAGTTTTAAGAAAGGAAAAAAAAAAAACAGAATAAATGACCCATGGAATTTAATGATGCATAGATGCTAAGCTGGGTAAGAGCTCAGATGTATCTTTTGGATTTGGAGATGAGATATTTCCTTAAAAATCATGGAGTAGTGAACATGGAGCTGCACGTGGCTCCAATGAACAGAAAAGACAGAAATGACAAAGTGACAAAGTGAGCCTATGCTGGTCTTTTGAGAAACCTTTATTTTCTCTCCAAACATTTATTGAGTGTCCAAATTGTATTAGATACTATACTTAAATGATACAAATGATGTAATATCCTTTCCCATAAGAGTTCATGATGCAGGACTCTCTCAGGAGAACATTTGGGCTAACTAAACTGAAACTGATGGTTATGTGCCAGGCTCTATTTTGAGCATTTATTATATGTCATCTCATTCTTTTGACATAATATCACCATCCTATTTTTACAGACAAGAAAGAGGCAAATCTGTGAAACTGAGAAATATTCTCGTGGTATTTTAATACTATTTTTAGATGCTGCAGTTAGAGTGGGTTCAAGACCTGGTGCCTTTCCCACTATTCTAGTAGGTGCACAACTTTGAAAGTCATGCTCCTCTGTAAAATCTAGATAACTGGGGAGCAGGGAAGGGAGCTCTATGGGGCTAAGTATATGTAGGTGTATTTTGGTTCCAAGTGATAAAGTCTTGTGTTCTTGTATGACTCATCGCCCTCTATCAAGAAAGCGAGTGTCCAAAATGCAATTATTACCAAGTTCAGTTTTGATTTCCCTCAAGTATTAAACAACCCTAGCTTGGGTTTGTCCTCAGGCATAAACTTCTCCATGTGGGTCTCTTTAAAGTGTCCTCCCTCCCATTGCCTCCTATACTTACCTCTGTACATGAGTTAAAGTATTTTCCACTGAAACTTAAAGAAACTGAATTCAAACTAATTTTAGCGAAATTTAAATTTAATTTAAGGTGGAATATTTATTAAAAAAACAACTTCAGAAGACTCACTAAATTCAGGTATGACCTGATAGAAATCTCCAAAGATGTCTTTGGAATTTGGTTTCTCTTTTGCTAGCTTAACTCTTCTTTTACAGATAATGATGTCATTCTTAAGTAGACTCAACTCATATGGTCCAAAGATGGCACCCTGCAGATCTAGGCTTATATTCTGTTAAACAACAGTAGAAGGAAGAAGATATCACTTTCCTATTAGTCCTAGGGAAAGTGCCAGTACTGACTTTAAACATCTTTGCTCTGGCCAGAGCACATCCTTGAGGATAAGGGTCAGGCTATCTGAACCAGTGGTCCCGAGAATGAAGAGGATGGAACAAGATGATTCTCCAAAGGGAGTAAGAAAAAGAGGTTTGGATGCTTAAAAGACAAACTTATAGATGTCTTTTCACAGCATTTTCCACAATGCATTTCAATTTTCTATCTCCTTCACTTAACCCAAGTCCAGTATGTTACAGTCATATGTCTCTGCATCATTTATGTGTCCAAACATATTTATTAAACATTTGCTATATGTCAGGAGCTCTACTAAATCCTGAGGACACAGTGATGAATAAGGTAAACAGGTTTTCTAGCCTCACAGAACCTACAGTTTATGGTGGAGACAGACATGAGAGAAGTGTGGTAAGTTTTATGAAAGGAGACATGCAAGGCTCTAAGGTCCTCCAAAAGCCTCGACCAAAGAGCTTTATTAAAGTATTTGAAAAAGTCAGGAAGACTCTCTCAAGTACGGGATAGTTACTAACATAAGTTTAAATAATGATCTCAATAAATGCTCCCTAAATGAGAAAACGAATAACCACTTGGGGCACTATTTTAATTGGCTGTAATAACATCTCATGATGCAGGGCTTCTTATTTTGCAAAAGACCTTCACATTAATTTACTCACACACTATATACTATCTATATATCTATAGATAGATGGATAGATAGATAGAGAGAGATACATATATAAATAGACACACATTTAACATCCATCTATCTACCATCCCTTATGCACTCCTGAAGAAGTGCAGAAGACCAATGAGACAAGAGCTGCTCAGCAGGGAGGGAAGACTGCATCTTGATGAAGTTTGTGTAGGGTGCAGGGTTGCATCTTCGAGGATTATGTTTGGAATGGTTTGAGATACCAGGAGCCTTTGGAAGGGTTTACGTTAGGGAACAATAGCTTTGCCTCTTGGAACGTTCAGTTGGCTATGACATGGAGAATGAATTGCAAGAGAATAGATACTAGGAATGGGAACAACGAGACCACTGGTCTCTTAAATAGACAACCCCTTTCACGAACGAATGAATAAATGGTCACTTTTGGCCTTATCACTCTTTACGGATCATAAACGGTCAAGATGTTGGCTTACTTAGGGTTTTCCTTTTGTAACACACCTTCACATTTATCTGCTCACTTTCTTTAGACTGGTAATGTCAATGTGCACAATTTGCTCAAACCCAAAGTCTAGTAATGTCCAGGTACCCGACTTCTTATCTAGGACCTAAGGAGACCTGGACACTAAATCTGTCCCTCACCATCATCCTTCTGAGCAAGGTGGCAGCTTGAGTGAGCAAAACTTGGAACACTACCTCTGCCATTGATTTGCAACATACTTTGTAAGTCATGTCCCAAAACATTTTTGCTCCCTCCCATCTGTAAAGGTGGTACTAATAAAATTTCCTGTGCTTTCACTCAGCAGGGTAATTATACTAATCAGATGAGAAACTGTATGTGCAAGTGCTTTGTGAATTCATTCATTCATTAACATTTATTAAGTGCCTATTATATGCCAGAAATTGAACCACATATTGGGAATACAGATTCAAATGAGACATAATCTTTTACTTTGGCACATAAAGCAAAGGAAAACAGTAATTAAAATGTGGTGTGTTGGTTGTTATAAAGGTTAAGCTCAGAATGCTGTGGTAGGCACCACAAGGAGTCCTTAATCCATATGAGGGTGGGGCATGATCAGAGACGGAGGTTACAAAAAAGGATACTCAAACTTAATTTTGAACACATCACTCCAAACGTTTAGTTTTTCATTAATATTTTCAATTATTATTCTTGTTATTGTATTGCAAATTGGTATTAAAGTATATACTATCAATGTTATTATTATTAACCACTTGAAAGAGGGCCATAAAAGAGTGTTTAGGTTATTCTAGGACACAGATATGGGGAAACTTCCTGGCAAGGAGTCTTCCTACTTTTATGCAGATGGTTCCCAGCAAGAGGGCAAATTCCTTTCCAGAGGGAACCAAAATGTAGCAGCTGGTATTTCTGATACTTGCATAACTGTCAATTTTTACACCAAATCTGCTTCCTCTGTGTACAGGCTATAAATCACCTGAATATTATTAGGAAGGCATTATGCTTCTTAACAAGGTAACACCATCAGGAGGTGAGACTGTGCCTCTGCCATGAGTAAATGACATTTAAAAAAGTGTTCTCTGAGCTGATACTGTGGTAAGATCAAATGGATTGAAATACAGGGCAGTAAGCTCTTTTCATCTGGGCTCTGAAAGATTCTAAACTGGAAATCATTGAAGCTGTAAATGGTATACTCTACTTTCAAAGGGAAGAATTAGTTTGTTTACTTGACCTCCCCATCTCTCTTTCTTTTCCTTTTTCTTTTTCTTTTCTATTTCATTCTTTCTTTTCTGCTTTTTTAATGCCAGAGCTTATAAGCATAAGGATAAACTAAGGAAAAAAAACTTGGATGAAAACAAGCTGTTAGAATATAACTAAATGAATAAAAGAGCACTTTTAGAAAAGTAATACACACTGGAAATTATGATTAATGGGTTTGTCTAAAGACTGAACAAAAAAGTATAAGAACTAGTAAATAAACTCAGTAAAATTGCAGGCTAAAAAATTAATACACATAAAAATCAGTTGCATTTCTATACACAGAAAGAGAAATTTTAAAATGAATCCCATTTACAAAAAATTGCAAATTAAAGAATAAAACCTTAGAAAAATTTAACTAAAGAGGTAAAAGATCTGTACACTGAAGAATAAGATATTGATAAAATAAATTGAAGTGGACACAAATAAATGGAAAGATATTCCATGCCCCTGGATTAGAAGAAATAACATTGTTAAAACATATAGGCTAACCAAAGTTATCTACAGATTCAGTGCAATCCTTATCAACATACCAATAGTGTTTTTCACAGAAAAAGAACAAGTCATCCTAAAATTTGTATGGAACCACAAAAAAGACCCCAAAGAGCCAAAGAAACCTTGAAAAGGAAGAACAAAGCTAGAGGCATCACATTTCCTGATTTTCTTATATGACAGAACTATAATAATCAAAACAGTATGGAATTGGCATAAAAACAGATGCATAGATCAGTGGAATAGAAGAGAAAGCACAGAAAAAAGCCCTCACATATATGGTCAATGAATTTATGACAAAGGAGCCAAGACTATACAATCAGAGATGGGTAGTGTGTTTAATAAATGGTGCCAGGAAAACTGGACAGTCACAGGCAAAGCAATGAAAATTGACCTCTATCTTACATTATTTGCAAAAATCAATTCAAAATATATTCAATTCTCAAATGTAGGACCCAAAACCATAAAACTCTAGAGAAAACACGGGGGGTAAACTCTCTGATGTTGGTCCTAGCAATGATTTTTTTTTTTTGATTTGTTACTACTAACAAAGACAATAAAAGCAAAATAAATGAGTGAGGTCACATTACACTGAAAAGCTTTTGTTAAAAAAAAGAAACCTACAAAATGAAAAGGTGACCTACAGAAGGGAAGAAAATATTTGCAAATAATCTAAGGGGTTAAAATCCAAAATATAAAGAACTCGTTCAATTCAATGTCAAAAGAAATTAAACAATCTGATTTAAAAATGGACAGAGGAATTGTGTAGATTTTTTTCCCAAATAAAACATTGAAATGCTCAACAGGTATATGAAAAGGTGAGAAACATTACTAATTATTAGGGAAATGAAAGTCAAAACCGCAATGAGGTATCACCTTACAATGGTAAGAATAGCTATCATAAAAAAAAGGGCCGGAGATAGTAAGTGTTGGGAAGGATGCAGAGAAAGGAAACTCTTGTGCACTGTTGGTGGAACCGTAAACTGACACAGCCAATATGAAGAACAGAGTGGAGTTCGTCAAAAAAATTGAAAACAAAGCGACCAGATGATCCAGCAGTCCCAATTCTAGATACATATCCAAAGGAGGAGAAAACAGAATATCGAAGAGGTATCTGCGCTCCCATGTTTAGTGTGTGTGTGCTCAGCTGTGACAAAGAAGGAAACCCTGCCACGGACGGGCCTTGAGAACATTATGCTAAGCAAAAGAAAGTGAAGGGAGACAGGCAGATACTGCATGGTGTCACTTATATGTGAAATCTAAAAAAACGAACAAAAAAATCAAACTTGTAGTAACTCTTAGAGGGTTGAGAAGTAATTAGTTGCTAGTGGCTGTAGGGTGAGGACAATAGAAAAAAGTGGGTAAAAGGGCACAGACTTTCAGCTCAAATATGAATAAGTTCTGATGATCTGTTGTATGACATGTTGACTATAGTTGACAACAGTGTTCTGTATTGTGTAACTGAAATTTGCTAACAGAGTAGAGCTTGAACATTCTCCCCCCCAAAAAAAGAAAGAAAGAAAGAAAAAGAGGCAAATACATGAGGTGATATACATGTTAATTAACTAGGTGGGAAAGCCTTTCACAATATATGTTTATCAAATCACCACAATGTACACTTTAAATATCTTACAATGTTGTATGTGAATTATGCCCCAGTAAAGCCAAAATTAAAAACAAAAAATAAGGCAAATGTGTTTGGGAGTGAGGGACACTCAGAGGAAATATTTCTGTAACTTAATTTTCTCCTTCATTTTGAAATGCTAAATTGGCATATAATGGTGATTATGAAGATGATGAAGATAATTAAAGCAACTATGATTTTATAGGGTGTTGAATATAATAAAGTAGCGATAGGGAAATAGGAGTGTGGAGTGTTTCTGCTGTACCACATTCCATCTTCCAGTGTATCTTTCCAATCTCATCTCTTTATATGGAAATTTCCACTCATCTCAGTTCTCTGGATAACTCTGGAAAGAGTGAACCATAGATGGTTTGACCATTCTGTTATTTATTATTACCTTTAAAAAAAATACTTAGACAAGTCTAAGGCATCTTCTTTTCTAAATAAAAACAATTAAATATTCATTTAAAAGAATTCTTTAAGATTCTTAAAAAAAAGTCTCATGAATATGTGTTTCTCAGATAGCATTTGTTTTAGGACTTAAATTTAGTAAAAGCCATGCCCCAACCAATATATACTCTAACTATAGAAATTGTTTAAATTTTACAGGCAGTTGAATGCATCAGATTACAACAGGGTTCATAGGACTGACAGCAAAATATGGCTTGAAGTAGATATGAGTTGGAGCAGGAATCCAATATGCAAATATCACAGTGCCTGTTGAAAATCATGCTTAGAAAGCTACTGATGTAAATTAGGATATTAAACCTATAAGCTGCAAAAAGAAGCATGGGATGATCCCACTTTAGAATTGCTAAGAAGGGAGCAACTATTAGCGAGGAGGTAAAGAAACACACACTGCTTATTTCAACAAAGAAAAAAAAGTAAATGAATTAAACACTGTTTAGTTGATATCAACCTTTAAGGATCAACATTTGACAGAACATGGAAGACAGAATAATGTTTAGAGAACAGAAAATAAATGTTATATCATTTTTCAATGCAAAAGTCAAGTAACAGTTGACAGAAGATGGGGGCAGCAGGGGGAAAGGTAAGGTAGAGAGAAGGGTATAGTTATATTTTCATCTCAATGTAGAAAAAAAACAAAGATAACATAAAATTGATGGCTTAGGAGAGAAATGGAAATAAAATACTTACTACCAAAATTTCAAGGGAACGGAAATAAAAAAAAGTTGAATTCTAACCTTTCATGGCCAAAGCCAACAAATAATGTCTTTTAAAAATGTATTAGTGACAATATAGAGGTGACCACCAGAAGACAAAAGGGAACTGTTTCCAAGGGAAAGACAGAAAAAAGAAAGAGGTTAGAGATGAAGAGGGAGGGGAAACTGGGTGAAGTGGGGAGAGCAGCCAAAGAAAATGGAATGTTTGGCTCTCAGGGGAGGGAGCAATACCGGAAGGGGTGACGGGGTCCAAAGAAAATTATGTCTTGTTTGTTTTTTTCTTACATTGAGAGAGACTCGGTGTTTTAAATTCTTTACGGAAAGAGCCAGTTGAGAAAGTGATAATGAAGATATTGGAGAGAGAATCGAATTGATGTTGGAGACAGGCTGTAATTGGTTAACAATATCTCAAAGTGGGACGGTTTCAGAAATCAATGCCCAGGAAGAGAAGAAGCATTCTGACCTGGGAGAAAGGGCCCCTCTTGGAGTGATACCTGCAGGAGAGAGGCAAGGATGGGAGAAGATTTTAGCAGCGGAACAACTTCCCTCTTCTTTGATACTCGTTTATTAATCTAAACCAAAATAGCATTGACACTTTGCACAGCTGAAGGAAACTGAGGCTCAGGGGACAATGTGGCTACGTCAGGGTCTCACTCTACAAAGAGTCGGATCCAGGGCTTTTTTTCTTAGTCTAATGTTCTTTCCTTCCTATTTCTTCCATTTGGGTTTATAGGACCGAGTACAAACTCTTAACATCCTTAAGTGCTAAGTGCATTTTCCCCTCTTAGCTCTTTTCCTTTGTGGCAATCTCTCCTCAGGGACATACAATCACACTAATTCATCTGAAGCCTTTGAAATCAACCTATCTGCATCACTGTGTTAAAAAAAAATGCAAAAACGAGTGCTATTTTCTATGCCTGCGCCAGGGGACAATTTTAGAGTGAAAGGAAATCAGCTCTCTGAGAGCCTCCAGGGAGCCTAGATTTGTGATATAAAAAGGAAACTTCAGTTTCTCCCCATCTCCTGTGTTTAGGACTTCAGATTTTATTATATTATTGCTACCAACCTAGAAAAAGAGGGGGAAAAAAACCTGCCATGCCATTCTGGAAATAAGTGACCTAATTTCAACCTTAGAAGAAAAGGAGAAATAAAGGGGCAGAGGGAAAAAAAGTCTGCAGGTAGAACAGAATGATTATGGTTCAGAATTAAGATAAGTCAGCAAAATCTTCTTACGACAGGAGCTGACATGGTAACGTACCGAGGGATGATTCTGAGTGCATGCAAGCATGTGATCAGGGTCCAGAGGCAGACTGAAATGTACCCTCGGCTCACTGCATCTGTGTCTCGTGTCTAGTCAAACCATGCAAGCCAAATGTTAGCAAAGAAATGCGGGGAGCTCAAATTCTAAGTACAGTTTAAACTTGGGACTCTCAGTAAGGACCACTGTCTCTGCTCTTGGTGGAACTGGATCCCAGCAGTAAGCCCCCTATGGTTGAGAAGGCAGTGCAGTAACCAGCCGCCAGTCTGTAGTCAAGAAAATTTCTATGCGCCAGGCCGACACAGTTCTAATGTATATATACATACACACACTTGTGCGCATGCATGTATGTATATTGTAAGCAAAGGCATGTTTCTCTTCCCTGGAGAAGCAAACACAGAGATACACGAGGAGAATAATTTGCTGCACTAATAAAGAAAAGAGAAACAAATTGAAGATGTTTCTTTAAAACATACACATATCCTTCTTTGTTGATGCAGCCTCTACTATGTATGGGTCTAGGTGAGAATGAACTCCTGTGAGCTCATCCCTGGATGTCAGGCAAGGTAGAGGGAAAAGTCAGTTCTGCGGACTTAAGGCAGCTTTCCTCATCTGTATTATGGGATAACAGTGCTTTTCTTACAGAGTTTGTGAAGACCAAGTGAGTTTAAGGTCCTGGCACAGAGAAGACAGTTAAAAAGTTGCTTCTCTTCCTCCCATAAACCCCATAAACCATGGCAAACTATTTACAGTTCTGCCATATTGCTGGAAAAATTGTATGAAGAAAAAGGTGTATATGAAGGAAAGACTGTGAAAAAGTAAACGCAAGAGATTAAAAAAGCAGATACAACAAGTAATGCTTCGTGTACACTTCTGGCAAGAGTTTTCCTATTAGCCGGGCGTCCGGTATACGTACATACATACTGCTGTGCTCTAACACAGGCAGTGGGTACTTCTTCCCCAAATAGCAGATCTCACGTTCAGATGCTCCCAGCTTCTAAATTGCCCTCAAACTCTTCATCATTTGTTTGACTTTTCCCTTAAGTTCCTGCATAATTTCAGCGCCTTATTAGCCCGCGACCCTGGGGAGTTTCTCACGGTGGCCCCTGGAAGGAGACCTTGCTAAGACAGGCCGGCAGTGTGCTTGCTGCCTGTCTTAGCCCCATTGCTCCCCCTCATTCCCTCAAGAGCCCCTCAGATTTGCAGCATTATTATCCTCATCTTAAAAAAGAGGAAAGTTACATTTAAAAGAACATTGCAACACTCTGGTTCCTCTTCAGGTTGAATAAATCCTTCGCCTTTTTAAAAGAACGTTGCAGTAGGAGTGGGCTTTGGGTGCAGGTCCTCTGTCCATGAGCTGTGTGGTTTTGAGTAAGCTGTTTGACCTTTCTGTGCCTCCGATTCCTCATCTGTAAAGTGGGCATACTATTTGTTCTTATGGCATATAATTATTATAAATCTGAAAGGGGATAACGCTTGTTAAGTGTTTATCACAGTACCTTGTGACTAAGGTATATGCATTCAAATATTTAGTAGCCATCATACCTGCTATTAAATATGCTTAGTAACCCACTTTTAGTGACTAGCAGCATCTCTTGTAAAAGGCACACCAGCCTGTCTCCAGGGCTAGCGTTCCCCACCTTTAGGGCATCCACACCTCACGTCGTGTGTTTTTTTATGAACTGAATTGAAGGTAAAGTGCTACTGTCTTTGGAAGGAGATTATTACAGCTTAACAATAATCAGAAAATTTATTTAATAAATTTCAAGGTGTCAGAACATTGTAAATATTTTATTCTTCCTATAATTGAAATTGAAAGGTGGGTATATATGATTTGCAAATAAAATAAAAGTGCACGTAAAGTGATTTAACACGAGCGTCTTGAATAATGGAAATGGCGAGAGCATGTCCTTCCTTGCAAGGATAATGAACAATTTACAAGAGAAGTAAATACAATCTGCAGCTCATTAAAGTCTTAGCAATAAGCTCCCTGTGGTAAAAAGGGACTTATTAGGGCTTGAATGCAGGATAGGCTAAGTGTGATGATGGATGACTCTAAGGAGAGCTGTACTGCGAAGTTGGGAGCAGTTAAAGAGGAATAAAGAAACAAAACAGGAGTAAACTCACTCTTCTTGTGCTTCCGAATGCGAGAGGGAAGAACCAGTGAGGGGAGGGCATTGGCTGGTGTCCCCTTTCTGAAGGCAGATGCTTCAAGAGCATCCTACTTGGCACCAAGATTACAGAATGGAACAGTCTTTGTGCTTCTCTTGATTTTTGGAACCAAGAGTTTTAAGACATTTGAGCACCTGGAGGGAGGCCTTACTTATACTCCAAACCTCTTTCTTATGTTGCTTTTTCTTCTTGCTCTGGGGGTGACTTGATTTCCAAATCTGTGGTATTGTGTGATATTAGGAATAGCACTTCACTTCTGTGTGAAGGCGTGGGCAAAATGGGGGCAAAGGAGAAAAGCCACTCTATCTAGGGATTTCAAAGGAAGGGTCATTTTCTCGAGGTTCCTGCCAGATGTGTGGGAGTCGGTGTACGTGGAGGAGGAAGAGGGAGCTAGGTGTGAAAGGAAACAATGGTGAGGATGTTACCAGAGTTGGTTCTTGGCTCCTCGCAGAAAGAATTCAGAGATGAGACATGGAGGTCAACACAGCAAAATGAGGATTTATTAAGCGATAGTTTACACTCAAGGGGGAAGCAGTCAGACTCAGGTGAGTAGCTGTGCTGAGTTTCTTTGGCAAGCTGGTTATATACAATATAAAAAAATGAATGGGCAGAATATTCATTGGGGACGGAGGCTTCTGAAGTCATATTCCCTGATTTTCATGCCAGATCCACCTTCCAGAGGGAAGGAGGGATTTTTGTTCTTATTTAGTCTTGATAGGAAGTGTCATGGCATCAGTGCATGGTGAGTACTTCTTATCTGCAACACTAATTTTACTGTAGCGAGGGCATAATGAGCAAAAGGTTACATGTTACATTCAGATGTGGGAGATTCCTGACTTTTTCCTACCTTTCTTTTTCTGCCTCCAGGACACTTGTCAACTCAGAATGTGTGATTTCTTATCAGTCTGGAGGTTCCTGGTTTTCTCCATCTGCCCTAGGACCTGCTTTGTCACGAGATGTATGGTTTCTTGCCATTTGACCTGTGACCCCCTTTCTCTGCTCATGTCTAGCTACCTACCTGCTCTAACAGGAAGTGCAATGTGGGAAGGCACCTGGAGCAAGAGCGCAGGTTCCCAGTTCATTGGCTCATTATTCTTGCCTTGAAAAGTAGGGGCCCAGCAGTGCTTGGGAGTTTGGAGTTTTTCAGATTTTTGAAAGATAATATGGGACAAATGTCTTATATTACATGACACCCCTGGGTGATCTGGACAGTGTCACATAATCAAACCAATGTTTCCGCAATAAAACACATGCTTAGTTCTGCAAAGTGGAATAAAGAGAGATTATAATTAGCTTTGTACCAGTTTGGCTTTGTTGAGTTCATTCGAGTTTTACTGTTCTCCTCCTGTTAAGATAGTTTTTCCCACAAGCAGTGCTTCCTCAGGGTATGTCCTTTGTGTCATAATTAAATTTTTCTTTTTCCTTTGCTAATTGGCCTCTCTCCAATTCCCTGAATTTCTCTCTAATTTTCCTTAAGAATTTAGAAAATAAACACCAGATTTTTTTTAGAGAGTAAGTAGTGGAAATCAATGTAAGAACAGGCCTTTTGGGTCTTCAAAATGCAATGGCTGCATTTTTTTGTTACTCAAGAGTCGGTGAGTCTACTTTCCAGCTAACAATTTCCTTTACAGCCTAGTATTCCAATAAGATTCCTTTGTCCCTTCTGTGCACCATCCCACCCCTGCATATGTAGGCACTTGCCAAGGGCCTGGTTTTATTGTAATATTCCAGTTGATATGCTTCCTTGATTTTTCTAATGTGAGTCCGAATATTTTTGAAAATGTTGTATCATTTCACAGATTTAAAAGAAAGAGGGTCCATTAAGTGTTCTTACACAGCTAAACAGTGTGTGGGTGCCTCTGTGTGATGTCCACATTACTAGACTATGGTGGTGATTCTCAAACTTGAACATGCATCAGAAGCACCTGGAGGTCCCCATTTCCAGAATTTCTGATGTGGGAGGTGTGGGATTGGCCTGCGAATTTGCATTTATGACAAGTTCCCAGGAGGTGCGAATGCTGCTGAGAATAAACAGGCTTTAGCATGCTGGGGGGCTGATCAGCTGGTGAGGGGAGGGGAGGGGACACAGACAGATGGCTGACGGTGTTCACTAAAGGGAGGGAGGAAGGATAGATCAGAGCATTCAGCACAGGATAGACAAGGATGGAAGTACTCAACTGAGAAATTCAGAAGTGTACCTTCGATCCTTCCAAATCAGAAGATTAAAAGCAGATGGCTTCAGTGTGAGGGACTGGTGAGCCTCCTGAGAATGCAGTGCAAGGCAGGAAGGCACCACTATGACTTCTTGATGATGGGATTATGCGGAGGCAGCAGGAGGAAAAAAGAGGAGATTGAACTCCAATCCCAAGCAGCCCTTGGTTCCAATTCAGGGTTTCCAATTTACCCAAGTGGTTTGAATCTTTATAAGTGAGTCAACCTCTCTGACACTCAGTTGTCTTATCTATAAAGCAGGGGCAATTGGAATAACCTCAAGGAGTCATGGATATTAAAAAAAAAAACTATGTCAGGCATCTAGGACATATTTACTAAAGAAGTAAAGTAGAATATTTCTACTGGTCATAGTGAGAGAACCAGCTAATGGTCATCAGAAATCTGGGGCCATGGATCATCTTTGACACGTGTTTGTATCCTAGCAGGATGCAGAAGGGTGAAATTAAATGTCATGATTTTTGAGGGGTAAAAGAGAATTACAAACTGCAGAGAAGACATAACCCCTCACTCTCAGCTACTGGGGATGGAGAAGAGGTATTGTTGAACCAGAGGAAAAGAAAGTTGCCACTAATCATGTGATTTAAGAACTAAAGTCAGCTCTTGATTTTTCCGTATTTGCCTTGTCTATGGATGATCCCTGGTATCTCTTGTTTCATTGTTCCCTCCCACTTATTAGATATTTCATTTTTTTTTTAAATAGAGCAATCTATTAGCTTGGTTCACAAACTCTCATCATGCTCCCTGACATGTTCTCTTCATTCCTGGCATGTTGTTTTTTCTAAATGCATGCTTGATAAAAAATCTCTAAGGATCCGCTAGGCACATCCAAGTGTTGCCATCCATGTTTCTTTTTCATCTCTGATCATGAATGGTGGGGGGTAATACAGTATCAGTCATCCTTGTGGAGGGAATCAAGGTGACCACTCACCTCCTGGCTGGGAGGGCTAACTTTCCACCCGGGAGTTCTCTACTCAGTTTCCATCACTAGTCCAGGCAGCAAAGAGAGCTCTGACCTGGCCACTCACAGACACTGCCTCGCTTTAAGAGAAAGGAAATGTAACTAGCAAACTTCCTTAATATTCATCACCTCCTGACTCATCCTCTGATCCTCTGGCTGACATAAGATCTCATTCTGTCTCTGTTTTTGTCTCCTTGCCTCTCAGTCTCTCCCCTCACCTCCACTCCTAGCTTCAGAAGTCATTTCATTCTCTGTGACTTGACTCCCAGTGAGAACGAGTAGTGCTCCAATGAAGAACATTATCTAACATAAGGATTCAGTAACTAAGACATATAATTCCAGGGAGACCAAGTCAATAGAGTTTGTCTCATTAAGCTAAAAGACTTCAAGAGATAATTAGCATTGTATGCTGAAACAGAGAGAAATCTCACTACTGTTTCTAGAAGTCATCATGCTGGAGACATTACTTGAACTTCAAACTTAAATTCAATTTAAAATTTATTAAGTTTTATGGCTTCTCAGAGATATTGTTGAACAGACAATGGTGCCTCTTTTATGAATGAAGAAGGAAGAGATTCCCCATTTAGGGCATCCACTGCCCACTAATTTCATAGCCTCCAATGCTTATCTTTATCACTGAGCTCATAATGCTAAACCAAAATAGTCTATTACAGCTACTTCCCTCACTAGTCTATGAGCCAGTGGGACCCTCGCTTAGTCACCACTGTATGTTCAGCATCTATCTCAGTGCCCGATACATAAAATGTGTTTACGGAATATGTGTTGAATTGAACTCAACTGAGGTGGGATGAGGGATCTTCCTCAGATCAAGAACGTTATGAGTGCTGTGGGACTCCAGCTCTCACTGAGCCCTGAACTCTAGGGCAGATACATAACCACTGCAAAGCTCTTAGGGCCTGTGATTAGTGACTCCAGTAATGTCTAATATAAGTATACAAGTGTCATTTATCCAGTGTCAGGTTGATGGGTTTGCAAATTCTATGTGGTTAACAGAAGTGTCCTTCACATTTAAGGGCATGGGGAACTCATTATTAAGCAATCTTTAATTTCTACTCTAACTTCAACACACAGTTCCTCCTACATTGCTTCACCTCAATGCTACTTTAAGTTGACTAACTCAGTCTGGGTCTGGTGTACAGGAATGAATAGATGTGTGGCCTGACTTTTCTAGATGACTGGGGTTTTGGAGGAAGAGGTTGGCAGTTTAGCTGGTAAGGATCAGGTCAAAGGTAAGTACAGAGGCCTTCAGTGGCTTGGATTTCTCCATATGTTTTCTCTTCTTTAAGCTTTGTGAGCATAGATGACAAGTATGACATTGGAAGTTCCTTAGAAAAGAGAAAGGAATAAGACAATTGCACCCACAGTGGGTGGGCAGGGCAGAGTCACCAAAAATAAGATCGGGTCTGGTGGCGCCAGCTTTGTCGTCTCAGCAGTACCCTCTGTGCTACAGCTTCGGTTTATCTGTGTCCACGTTCCCTTTCATCCCTTTGTTATCTGAGAACTGACTATCACTTTTGGTCCCAACTCCAACTTTCATGAACCTTGATAGTCAAGGATTATTTCTAACATGCAAATTAGGTACCTGGGAGATCATTTTCTCTTCAACTTTTGAAAAATGTATCTCATCTCTTCTTTTTGCCAACGACAATAAATTAAGGACGAACTCAAAACTGGCAGCTCTGATCCAAATTTTTTCTTGACCCCCTGATGAGACTAAATTCAAAACCAATTAGCTGTTCCACGACTCTCACCTTTGATGGATGGCAGTCGTTGCCCTTCTCCCCCCAGGAGTAAAACAAGAGGCAGAGAGCTGGAAGGGATAATACAGCTTCTGGATCAGGAATCTTCATCGTCTGTCAGCTTTAGTGATTTCCTCGGGCAAAGTCGTAGCGCTTTTTTCTGATTGGAGAACCAGAACTTGGCCTCAAAGCACAAGTCGTGCTAACATCCATTGTAAAAATGAGAAAACAGTGTCAGAGGGAGGCGACTTGCTCCAAGCCACGGAAGCAGTGAGGACAGAACCACAGCTGAAACAGAAGCCTTGGGCATCTCCATCCTGTGTGTTTCCTAGTGTACTGAGTTTTCTTTCCCAGACGCACTGCCTCCTTGGTTGGTAACACGCCTTCCTTGACGTGGAGGACAAGTGTTCGGCATTGAGGAGTCTGAAATGCCCGCTGTTTCCTTTTTTGTTTTGGAAACTCAGACGCCTGCTGCAAACTCCTTTCCCAGAGGTCCGCCTCCCGTGTTCAGTGGAAGTGGGTCAGCAGCAGCATGTTTTCTATGGAAATGCTCTGAATCACCAGTCTCTCCATATTGCTATCGGCCTTTTCTGAAGGTTCTTTCTCCGTGCCTGCCTGGAACTTCCTTGCTGCTTCCATTCTTAAGGGCTCTAACTTTTTCCATTAAAACATCCTAACTCCATTTAACATTTTAACCCCAGTGGCTGAGTTTTATTGACATCTGTGGAATGCCCCAGTTAGATGCTAACTAGAGGCTGATTTGTGGCTTTGATGGGCGCATCGGGCTCAGCAGTGGACAGAGTCTCCACACTCCAACATCGTGTCCTAATTGTGCAGATCCAGAAATAGTAAGAACAGTGACCACTCACTGGTCATTTACTAAGTAGGATGTGCTGTGTCAGGCCCTTCGTAGGCTCCCAATAGGAAGCACTTACTGTATAGCATTATTTCACATTATCACAACCATGAAAATATGACTTGAAGACCATCAACAATATGGAGCTTAATGGAACAAAGGCCAGTGCTGTGCTCTGAAGTCTTGTCCCATTTGCAGGGAGGCCACCCTTCCCACGGCCACGTTCTCAGCCAATGAATGAGTGGGGCAGGGATGCTAAGGAGAGGATACAGTTCTGGATACATGGGTATCAACTGATGGCTGACTGTGGCTGACTGTGACTTGAGGCCTCCCTGCAGCGGCCTGGCTGAAACTCCTGTAGACTGTATGACACGCTGCTGCTGCCAATAACCTGTCCTGTCCAGCGGTTACAGCTCCCTGTTCTCTCTCACAGGTGCCCACCTATTAAATCCTTGGACATTTACTCTAGTCTGGCAGCTGCATCTTGGAGAATCTGGATTAATCCAACTCTAACCACAGCTCTGTGTGTCAAGTACTATTTTCCTCACATTCGGATAAGGAAAAATAAACCCTGAAGATTTCCTGAAGTCCACAGACGTGTTGCTGCAGGATAATATATTTGTGGTTGAAACCCAGGTCAGACCCACTCCAAACCTCTCACTTTACATAATAAAGTGTTTCCTGAAATGTTCAGAGATGACCAGCCCTCAGAATAGGCAGAAGAAAGCCTCCGAGATAGACTAAAATTTGACTAAATAGAGCTGGAGATCATATTTATAAATTAGATGGTAAGTCAGAGAAAATTACCCAAAATGAAGCACAAAGTGAAAAAGATACAGACTGGGAGAGTTGACATATAGTTTACAGCCATAGTAAAAGGAAAAAAATCAGAAATAATTGGGATGAAGAAGAATTGAAGAAAGGATGACTATTTTTAAAAGAGTTCTTAGAAATTGTAGCTTAGAAAATTTAGTAACTTGGCTAAGAGATAACTCAGATTCACACTCAGGTTTGTCTGACAGCTTAAGCAAGCTGGTAACCACATGCTTGATGCCAACTTGCACTTGAAGTCATTTTCCAATTATAAGAACTAATTCTTGTTTTTTCTCTTAGGTTATTCCATCAGTTTGGTTTTTGAACCCACATTCTGGAACTTGTTTGTTTCTCATCTTTTCTTCTAAAATCCATTCTATATTCAAATCATCTTTACATGGTGCTGATATAAGTTTTAGCTATCAGTCTGTTATTGAACATACTTGGGCTTCTTTCCATCTTTACATCATCTCCAAATAGATTGGCTCAAAATCCTGAAACAGACTCAGAATGTAAAAAGTCGCCAAGATTGCATCAATTGTCAGTCACTAAGTTTACATTATGAAATTCCTCTTCTCCTTGATCTGTGCTAGTCACTTTGAGGGGATATAAGAGAATTATACTTCATAGCATGTGCCTGCGAAGTTTGCTATGTTGGATCAATGAAAAGGCAAAACAGTAAGACAATTCACCCAGCAAATGAATCAATTTAGAAAATAAATAAGTCTGTTTTTACATTAGTAAAAAAAAAAAAGACCATTTTTTTCATAAATATTACATAAACACAAGACTCAAAATCTATTGTTTTAAAGTCTAATAGAAGAACTTTCTAATATATTTCATTTGATTCTTTTCCAATCAAATATTCATATTACTGATACATTTTTAATTTAAAAAATTAGAATATATTTCACATACCATGAAATTCACCCTTTTAAAGTATGTAATTCAGTAGTTTGTAATGTATTCACAAAGTTGCACAACTATCACCATTAATTCTAGAACATTTTCATCACTCCCAAAAGAAATCTTATACCCAGTAGCGTCATTCTCCATTCTCCCCTCTCCCTAGCTCTTAGCAATCACTAATCTGCCTTATTTTCACAGTTCACTCTAATAAAACTTTAACTGTAAACTTCTCTGCCATCAATCCTTGTCATAGAAAAGTAGACATGTTTCCAATTCTAAAGATTGTTTTTAATATTTACCTTGAGTTCAAACCCAACTAAGTTGCAAACCAGTGCACTAACCCAAATTATATTCTTTACCATCATCAATATTTAACTCAGAAAACTAATTTCCTCCCTTTTACTTTAATTCAACTGTTTACTGGTAGTTTGAAGGGGAAAGAGGAGAGAAATCACTAATGGTAATTACACAGAGTAAATATTTCTGTGAAATTAAAAATGACGGGCATACCTTCCATTTTGCTGTAGCATTTAGGAAGCTTCAAATAAAATCTGAGCCTGTATTTAGTAATCAATTAAGACATTATATCTATTATATTTAAATCCTTTATCTTTCCCTGGCTTTGGTAACACTGTCATTATTATCATTATTTTTTATTTTTATTTCTCTTGTGGTTACAGCATAATTATTTTGTTTAACTTTCTGATTTTCTTCTATTTTTTGCTTTAATTTAATTATATAGGCTTTTATAAGCTCCCTGTGGTATTTTGATCCCTGAGGTAAGGTATGAAAATCTTCCAGTAAAAAGATTGAGAGGTAAATCTGGGCTATAAAAGAAAATATATTACATTTAAGTGTATTGTTGAAAACTATTTCTCTTTAATAACTTTCATTTTCTTACTAAAAGTACTCTATTTTTTGATGAGTTTTTGGTGAGTGTGGCTGATGAAAGATGAAAAGTTTAGAAAATGGACTAAAAAGGACAATTTCCTTAGAACCGGCACCACATCTCATTCTCCTTTTATCCTTAAGACCTATCATTATCCCAGATAACAGGAAGTGATCAGTCAGTGTTTGTAGTGATTTGATATTAGATTTCAATTTATCATCTGGAGTGAAACTGTATAGATTCTAGAGAAGATTTTTATTTTTTTCTTTTCATTTTTATAGGTTTAAAATCATCTTTTCTTTTTCTAAACTCGATCGTCATCTTTACTGATTGCATCTTCTTCCAGGATTTGTTAAGAACCTGGGTATTCTAAGAGTTACAGTGGTTTTTCCTGGAGCTCATTTTGTCCCCTAAGAGACATTCAGTGATACCTGGAGATGATTTTGTTTGTTACAATTAGGAAGAGAGGGTGTCACTGGCATCTAATAAATGGAAGCCAGGAATGATGTTAAACATCCTTTAATGCATAGAAAAACCCCAGTACAACAAATAATTATCTGGCCCAAAATGTCAATAGTGTTGAGGTTAAGAAACTCTGGGCTAAATCCTAATTACATAGACGATTTGTTAGGAATAGTCTTTGGAGTGATCTGTCTTACTTCTCTTGAATCACTGGCTCTGGGGAAAGCTATACCATGAATACACTCCAGCAGCCCTGAGAGCTGACACCTCCTGTCAACACATGGCATGTGCTGCCATCCAGGTGTGTGAGCCATCTTGGAAGTGATTCCTCCAGCCCCAATCAAGCCTTCAGATGGCTGAAATCTGGCCAATACCTTTACTGTAACCTCACAAGAGACCATAAGCTGGAAACATTCAGCTAAGTCACTCTCAAATGCCTCCCCCACGACAGTGTATGAGATAAAAGACATCCTGTTTCAGGCCTCCATGATTTGTGGCAACTTGTTAGGCAGCAATTAGTATCTAACATGTTGCTCCTTGGGGATATTACCAGCTTCCTACAATCTTATCCGTCCTGCCTGGGAATCAGCAATTGTTTACATCTTCTTCTGACGTGTGACATGAAAAACCTTTACAGCATTCTTTCTACAATCAGAAAGAATGAAAAAGGGAGTGGAAAGAGTGGAGTTTCCACCCAGGACGGTGATTTAGTCACTTCAGAGAATTGAGCTCATTGCTTTCCTCAAAAGCTTATGACGTGCTGGATTATCAGGGAACTCTCTGCAGTTGACAGTTGACCCAGTCAACCAATATTATGGAGAAAGCCTATTTTAAGGAAAAGATCAAACTTTGTTACACCAGTGAAAATGAGCTCTTCACCTCGTGGCTTGTGGATTTGTCTGTTCTGAACAGAATATCAAAACTTGTATGTATTTCATTACCCCCAAAAACTGTGTTACTTCAAAGGCACTTTTTGTTCTCAGAGAGCTTGATCTGTCTAGAAAAACTTTTTTATCTTTTATTTTTTACTTTTCCTCCTTCTCTCAACCTGGAAATATTTTAATTTAGATGACTAGTTTTTATTTTAACCATATCAAATGAGCCCTTCTGGAAAGCAGCACATTGTTAACATTTCGTATATAACATTATTTAATTACCAACCAACACATGTGTGATAACTGTAATATGTTGCAGTCAAGAGGATGATGGTGATTGGATGAATGCTGTGACAGTAGTAAGCTGAGGGTTGTTTACAAGTCACCAGGCCAGTCTGAAAACCAGAAAAATATAGACTTATGGGGAAATGATTGTCCTGTATGGGTCACAAAGGACAGCTGTCTGAAAATAAAAGCTAGTGTGTCAACCATAAAACATGACCAAAGAATTTTGACAGAAAGGTAATTTGTTCAGGACTCCCTTAGACATTCTACAATTAAGATAATGCCATTCAAAACTCCCTGAATTGGAACACGACAAGCCCTGCCATTGAACCGCGGGTAAGATACTGACATTGCCAGATTCCAGGTTCATGTTGGTAACATCAATCTGGGCATTGTTTATTAAAGTCAGTCTGACTCTTTGTCCAAGTATTTCTGTCTCCTAGTAAACTGTGGGTCCCTGAATAGTACAAACAGTGCTTTATTCATTACTATGTTCATGCTACTTTGTTGAACAAATAGAAGGCACTCAATCAAGGTTAGTTAAAGTTAGAAAGAAGGTAGGGAAGGTGGGAAGAGGAAAGAAGAGAATTCATCAAATAAGACATAAAATGCCCAACTTAACAACAAATCTTGAGATTATTCTGTCATTAATTCATCAAATACTCACTGAACACTTACATTTTCAGAATCCATGTAACAAAGAGAATTCCTCTAGTCCTAGTCTTGAGCAGCCTACAGTTAGGAAGAAGTAATGGCATATAAATAAATACAAAATCATGGTAGCACATGATTAATTTTATAATAGAGTCAGATTAAGGGACTCGATTGGAAGGACTTCATAGGAGGCGCCAGGTGTCAAGGCACAGGAGGATGTCAGGAAGAGGGGCAACATCTGAAAAAGCAAAGAGGTAAGTGAGAGGCGGGATATTTTGGAAACAAATAACATAGATATGGTAAATTGTTTTACTTTTCTTGATTTTCTCTCTCCTTCTGTAAGAGATGCATTTCCGAGTGTTGCTATGTGACTTCTGGTGCCTCTTTCCAGTGTAGTAGATGCCTGCAAATCGTTTTTGTCAAAAGTGGCCCTATGACTTGCTGTGACCGATGGAAGGACAATGGAGGTGACCTTGTCATAACCAAACAGAAGCTTTAAGAGCCCACGTGGTTTGGATGTTGTTTTCTTTTCACCATGAAACTGAGTTAAGGGCTCGTTCTTAGAGCTGGGCTGTGAGTTAAACAACAACCTGCAGCTCTGACGTGTAATACAGGAGAGAGATAAACCTTTGTGGCTAGAAGCCCCCGAGATATAGGATTTATTTATTATCATGGTATAACCTAATGAAAGCTTACTAAAGTAGTCATCAGAATGATTAACCTCGTCCACTGCCAGTGGCTATGGCCACTCTAAGTGTATAATTATGTACACTGTAGTCATTATTGTGAGTGTATAACCTCACACACACAACCACACACAACCCTCCCATACACACAGCTGTCAAACTGATGTGCAGTTCAACTACAAACTAAATTTCTTCAGTACTTGGTGCAGATCTCTCCCTAGAGTATCACATCCACATGCTTTTACCACTTGTGGACTGTGCTGTCCCACGTGAATTGTTTCTAGATTTTTTTTTATTCATAAACATCACTTATAATCAGAAATATACTGATCTTAAATTAATTTAAACCTGCTATCCTAAATTTCAGTATGATGATGAATTAGATTATAGTGATATTTATTTTAGGTTAATAACTAATGTTATTAGCAACAAGCTCACAAAATTAAAAAAAGCTGGAGTACGTGGTATTGTATAGTGAAGGGTGAACTGAGAGTATCAAAAGGATTGCCCAACTTGGCTTGTGGTGGTCAACCAGGGTCCTGGACCACAATAGGTAGAAGCATAGCTACAAGTTGTCCCCAACAAAGAAGATTTCACACACTTAGTTTCATGGTTTAGACAACTGGAAGTTCCTCAGTGTTTCCAACAGAAGAAAATTTTGTTTTTGGTTTTTCCATAGACAATTCACTATGTATCCACTAATGTTATTCCATAAGCAAATGACAACAGCCCTCATGAGAGTTTGTTGAGAGTCCAAAGCTGAATGAAACAAGAGGAGAGGCAAGTGAATTGGGACATGATGTGACAGATCACGTGGAGGTATCCATGGCATTTCTAGACACATGGAGCAAATCCTTTTCTTTTCTTTTTCTTCTAAAACCACATGACCCAGCAATCCCACTCCTGGGCAAATATCCAAAGGGGATTTTAAATCAAAAAGATGCACGTACCCCAGTGTTCATAGCAGCACTGTTTACAATAGCCAAGACATGGAAACAATCTAAATGTCCATTGATGGATGACTGGATTAAAATGTTTTGATATATATATATAATGGAATACTACTCAGCCATATAAAAGATTAAAATCATGCCATTTGCAACATAGATGGACCTGGAGATTGTTATTCTAAGTGAAGTAAGCCAGAGAGAGAAAGAAAAATACCATATGACATCACTTATATGTGGAATCTAAAAAAAAAAAAAAAGACAAATGAACTTATTTACAAAACAGAAATAAACTCACAGACATAGAAAACAAACTTATGGTTACCAGTGGGGAAAGGAGTGGGAAGGGATAAATTGGAAGTTCAAGATATGCAGATCCTGACTACCTATATATAACACAGATAAACAAAGCATTTCTACTGTATAGCACAGGGAAATATATTCAATATCTTACAGTAATCTATAATGAAAAGAATATGAAAAGGAATAAATGTGTGTATGTGTATGACTAAACTATTATGCTATACATCAGAAATCAACACAACATGGTAAACTGACTATAGTTCAATTTAAAAAAAAAAGAATAAAAGAAGAAAATCAATTGACCCTAAATGTATAGGTTTAGTATGGACTCTAAATTCTATTCCACGGATCTCTATATCTATTTATATACTCTACAAATATCACACAGCCTTGATTGCTGTAGCTTTGTAATAAATTTTGAAATTGCAAAATGTGAATCCTGCAACTTCAGTTTTCTTTTTTGAGATTGGACAATTCTGGTTCTCTTGTATTTACACATGAATGTGAGAATCAGTTTGTTAACTTCTGTTGAGAAGGCCACGGGAAACTTGAAAAAAGTTGTACTGAATCTGTGGAGCTACTTGATAATGATTTCCCTCTTAATACTATTAAATATTATTAATAATATTCAATATTCTAGTATCTTTAGAATTAAGAATATTCTAAATATTTCTTAATAATATTAAAAATTCTAGTACATGAATATGAATGTCATTCCATTTATTTAAGTCTTTTTAAAATTTCTTGCAATGATTTTTGCACTTCTCAATGTATAATTCTTGCAACTTTTGTGCTGTTTTTATTTCTAATTATTATATTCTTTCTCATGCTATTGTAATTTTTTTAATTTAAAATTTAGGTTTTGATTGCTATTGCATAGCAATATAGCTGATTTTATACTGATATTTTCAATATTGCTGCAGATGTTTTCAGCTCTAATAGTTCCTTTGCAGATTCTTAGGACTGTAAAAGATAATGGCTTCTGAAAATAAACATAGTTTTACTTCTTCCTTTTTAATTTGGATGGCTTCCTCCAACCCATCATTACTTTCCTAGAACCTCCCCTACAAAGTGGAATAGAGTCCTTACAGCAAAAGTCCTTGTCTTGGTGAAATGATATATATGTATCTGGTAGGCTGGTTATGTTTCCCGACTTTGGAAAAGTGGCCTTTTGTAGGAGACGTCCTCTGAGTTCCAGCAGCACACTCCCATCTGGTCACCCAAGCTATATGCTCTAGGGATGACCCCCGTGTGGGCTGCATGGGTTCTTTTGTTGTGGTGAGCTGAACTACTGTAGGAGTTGGTGGCCCCCAGTCTGGCCTTGCCTTGTGTGGAGGCTGCTTTGCCACTGGTTGGCAGTGCAGGGTCACGAGGAGGCTGGCTGCAAAACCCTGAGGGGCCCTGGAAGTAATGTTAGCTCACTGGTGGGCAGAGTCAGGGTTCAGGAGATTCCAGGGCTGGTGCCTCCCACCAGTGGATGAAGTCAGGTCCTGGGACTAGTGTCAGCCAGCTAGCAGGCAGAGCCAGGTACTGGGGTCTAGCTATAAGGCCCCAAGGATCCAGAGCTGGTGTCAAGACCCTGGTGTGTGGGGCTGGTTTCTGACACAGCTGGCTGTGGGTTTTGTGGTGTCCCAAAGCTTGCATTAACCTGCTAGTGGGTGATGCATGGGCCCAGGCTGATGCAGGCTTGCTGGTGGGAGGGCTGGGTCCTGCTATGGCTGGCTGTGGGGCTACAGTTGTCCTGGGGCTGGTGCCTACCCACTGGTGAGTGAGACTGGTCCTGGGGTTAGAATAGGTTTGCTGTTGGATGAGGCTGAGGCCCAGGAGGTTCTGGAACTTGTATCTGCCTATTGGTCACTGGAGGTTGGTTCTGGGGTCTCTGGCTGCAGGGCCCTTGGGATTCCAGATCTGGTGCCTGTGCACTGGTGTGTGGGGCTGGGTCTTGGGCCCTCTGGTGGGCAGGGCCATGTCCAAGGGTGGTTGTGGGATCAGGAGGTCTTAAGGAAACTGGTTTGCTGCTGGGTGGAGCTGTGTCCCCACCTAGTTAGTTGCTTGACCTGAAATGCCCCAGTACTAGTGCCTATAGGCTGGTAGGTGGAGCAGGGCTGGGTCCCAAGTCTAAAAAGCTAGAAAGAGAGCTTCAAAATGGCACTTTCTAGCACAGTGTCCACATAGACTAGACTCCGAACTGCCCAAAATGGCTTCCCCAGTGTCTGTGTCCCCAGGGTGAGTCCAGTTGCTTCCTTCCTCTCTGGGTGACTTTCTAAGATCAGCAAATGGGTCTGAACCAGGCTTGATTCAAATTACTGCTTCCATCTTGGGTCCCAGAGCATTTATGATTTTGTGTGCACCCTTTAAGAGTGGAGTTTCTATTTCCCACAGCCCTCTGTCTCTTTTGAAATTAATCCTTGCTGGTCTTAAAAGCCAACTTTCTAGGGGCTTGTATTCCCAGCGCAGAACTCCTGGGCTGGAGAGCCCATTGTGAGGTTCAGACTCCTCACTTCTTGGGGAGAATCTTTGCAATTTTAGTTATTCTCCCATTTGTGAGCTGCCCCCCTGGGTTATGGGTCTTGATTGTACTGTGATTCCACTCCTCCTACCTATCTCCTTGTGGTTCCTTCTTTATATCTTTAGTTGTAGAGGTCTTTTCCAGTAGGTTCTGATCTTTCTCATCACTGGTTTCTCTGAAAGTAAGTTGTAATTTTGTTGTGCCCATGAAAGGAGTTGAACTCAGGGTCTTTCTACTATTCCAGGAGACAGAATCTTTAAAGAGGCATCCATTAAAATGAGGTTATTGGTGGATCCTAATCCAATATGACTAGTGTCTTTGGAAGAAAAGGAAATGTGGACACAGATGTGGGCATAGAAAAGATCATGAGAAGACACAGGGAAAAGATAACCATCTATATGCCAAGGAAAAAGGCCTTTGAAGAAAGCAACCCTGTGAACACCTTGAGCTGAGACATATAGCCTCCAGAATGTTGGTAAATGAATTTTTGTTGTTTGAGTTACTCACTTTTTGGTCCTTTCTTATGGGAGCCCTAGCAAACTAATACCAGTACTTTTTATAATTTTTAATATAGGCATTAATAGCTATACATTTCCATCTAACTCTGCTTTTAATGTAGCTCACAAATTTTGATATGATGTGTTTTCAGTTTCATTCATTTCAGTGTATTTTCTAATTTTTTGTGATTTCCTCTTTGACCTTTTGATTACATAAGAGTGTGTTGTTAAATTTCCACATATTTGTGTATTCTCTAAATTTCCATCTTTTATATATTTCTAGTTTCTTACCATTTTAATAGAGCAATCCGCTTTGTATGATTTTAATCCTTTTAAAGTTATTGATGCTTGTTTTATGGGCTAATATGTGGTCTATCCTGAAAAATATTCTTCATGTTCTTTCAGCACTTGCAATGCCATCTCTGACCTCCATACTTTTAAAGAAATCAGTTAATCTTATTGGGGAGTCCTTGTACATGGTAAGTCACTTTTCTCCTGCTGCTTTCCAAATTCTCCTTGTCCTTGATTCATCTATTTGATTATGATGTGTCTAGGTGTGGATTTCTATCTGTTTATCTTACTTGAATTTCGTTGAAATGTCTGCATTTGTAGATTTAAGCTTTTCATCAAGTTTGGGAAGTTGTTGGCCTTTATTTCTTCAAATAGTATTATTTCTCTTTTGGTTTCTCATCTCCTGTGGGACTCTAAGATTCCCTTATGTACATGTGATATGCTTGATTGTGTCTGACAATTTCTATGTCTCTTTATTTCTCTTTATTTTTACTTCCTTTTTGTTCTTTAGAATGAATAATCCCAATATAATCATCTTCATGTTTGCAGAGTCTTTCTTTTGCCTGCAGAAATATGCTGTAGAACTCCCCTAAGGACTTTTTTTCATTTCAGTTATTATACTTTTCAACTTCAGAATGCCTATTTGTTTGTTTGTTCTTACTAATTTCTATTTCCTTATTTATATTCTCTATTTAGTGAAACATCACTCTTATACTATGCTCTAGTTTTTTAGATAAGTTTACATGTTGTTCTTAGAAAATATTTAAAATAGCCTACTTTTCAATCCTGTCTAGTGAGTCTCATACCTGGACTTCCTCAGGTACAGTTTCTATTGATTTTTTTACTTTTTCTTGTGTATGGGCTATATACTCTGTTGTTGTTTCTTTGAATATTTCATATTTTTGTTCAAAACAAATGTTTAAAACAATATAATGCCATACAACTGAATAACAAACAAATAAACAAAAAAGCAAACAACCTAGTCAAAACCTGGACAGAAGACCTTACAAACATTTCTTTAATGAAGACATACAGATGGCCAATAGGCACATGAAAAAATGCTCAATGTTGCTAATTATCAGAGAAATGCCAATCAAAGCTCCAATGAGATATTACCTCACACTGGTCAAAATGGTCATCATTAAACAGTGCACAAGCAATAAATGCTGGAGAGGGTGTGGAGAAAAAGGAACCCTCCTACACTGTTGGTGGGAATGTAGTTTGGTGCAGCCATTATGGAAAATAGTATGGATATTCCTTTAAAATCTAAAAGCAGACTTACCATATGATCCAGCAATTTCACTCTTGGGCATATATCCAGAAGAAAAACTACGTTGTCAAGATACATGTCCCTCAATGTTCATAGCAGCACTATTTACAATAGCCAAGACATGGAAGCAAACGAAATGTCTATTGACAGATGATTGGATAAAGAAGAGTTGTGTTATATATACAGTGGACTACTACTCAGCCATAAAAAGAATAAAATAATGCCATTTTCAGCAACACGAATGGACCTGGAGATTGTCATACTAAGGAAGTAAGCCAGAAAGAGAAATAAAAGTACCATATTATATCATTTATATGTGGAATTTAAAAAAGGACATAAATGAACTTATTTACAAAATGGAGACAGACTCAGAGACGTAGAAATAAACTTATGGTTACCAGGGGGGAAATGGGGTCGGGAGGGATAAATTGAGAGTTCAGAATTTGCAGATACTAACTATCATACATAAAATAAAAAAACAAGGTCCTACTGCGTAGCATGGAAATATATTTAATACCTTGCAATAGCCTATAATGAAAAGGAATATATTTATATACGTTCAACTGAATTACTATGCTGTATGCTAGAAATTAACATAACATTGTGAATCTATTATATTTCAACAAAAAAAGAAGGCTCAGATAAATAATATAAAGCAGCAATTCTGTAAATCAACCTCTCTTCTCCTCCCAAGATTTGTTGTTGGTACTGTTTGTTTTTTTGTTGGTTTAGTGACTTTTCTGAACTAATTCTTTAAAATCTGTTTTCTTTGTTGTGTGTGACCACTGAAATTGCCGTTCTGTTAACTAAGAGTTAGCTAATGTTTGTACGCAGATTTTCTTGAATCCCTGTGACCAATAAGTCTCCCAGTCTTTGCCGAAGGGCTCTGTATGCATGCTGTGTATACTTTAAACACTCAGATAGACAATTGACACCTTTGCCTTCTAATTCACTTCTTACTTCTGCAGACCTTCAAACTTGGGCAAGGATGGAAGTTAGAACCTTTTCAGAAGAGTATGTGCAAATATCTGGGCATATACTCAGACCTACACATGTAAAAGGCATTACCAGGAATACAATGAAGCTTTTCAAGGCACCATGCACAGCTCATTCTCCAGCTGTTTAATTAAGTGTTTTGATTAGTTTATTGACCCAACTGTTATCCACTGTCTCAGGAAGCTGCAAAACTAAAAATTTTCCTATAACTGTTTTTGACAGCCCAAAGAAAAGATTTTTCATACTGGGCAACCTCTGAGTAAAGTCATGTAAGGACAATGTTTCACTTGGGACTTCCAGGGAAATACTAGACAGGTCAAATAATGTGAGTACTCTGAGAACAAGGTTTTGAAGGACATCTAACCTTATTTTACCACCTCTGGATGCTGTCAGGTTGCTGGTTTTAACTGTGATGGCAAGATGTTGATTTATAAGGTCATCACAGAACTGAAGAGCAGGAGAATGGAGTAGGGAAAGTTAGGACACCACAAATTTCACAGTTTTTACCAAGAATACACCATTTTTCTTTAAATTAAAAAATCTTGAATTTTTGCAAGCTTTTGGTTAATTTCCAGAATCCTGAAAAATTTGACTCTGAAAATTTATGCCAGTTATTTGTTGCCTTTATGGAAAACTAAATTTTGCAAGTCCTTGCTCTTGCTGTTTTCACTGACATGCTTCTCAGATGTCATTTTTAACATCACATTTCCTCTAGGCAACTGAATTATTTTCAGTAATAAACAATTCTAACAATCATTCTTTTCTTTTTTGTTACTTTGAAAACAAATCATGCCCAATTTTAAAAGAACATATTTCAATGATAAAGATATTGTTTACATTCAGCAAAATAATTTTCTGTATGAACCAAAACTTGCGTTTCCCAAATAAAAAGATGACACTTCACATGGTGTTTTACTGTTTAAAACACAAATAAATATCCTGAATTTTCATACAGAATTAGAGGACTGAAGAAACTCAAGTGGTGTTTCTTCCATTTTAGGATCAGTGTGCTGTCATTGTTTATTTTGAACACACCCTTTCAGTGCAGAAATAGGACACGCCAAAGGGCTGGAGACCTGAAGTCCCCCCGGTGAGCCTGAACTAGTCTGCATCCTTGGGAACTCACTCGTGTCCTCATTCTCAAATAGAACATGTCTACCAGCATCTGTGTATGTCAGGGGCTGACGGAATTAAGTGGAGATGTACAAATTAACTTTCTATAAGAAATACAATGTTTATTAAAGAATAAATATCAAATGTGTACCAATTTGAATCTCGCCTATATGCTACTAGAACTCAGTAATAACTGCAGCGTTCCTTTATGCTAACATTCATCAGAACGTGTGCTTTTATCGCCTGAGTTGGGGTGGATGTCTTCCCACCCCTGGCACCTGGTGTGCCGTCCTGATGTGCACCCTCCTTTTCCTCTCCTGAACACCGCACAGGCATGGCATCTCTCACCTGAGCCTCTTTACCAGTCTTATCTCTGCACAGTCTCTTCTCTTTATAATCTTTCTTCATCTAATTCCAACTGTTTGTTCACGCTTTTGCTAAGGTAGCACATTCTCAGAGAAGAGTTCCTGACCCCCCACCACCTCCACACCCAAATCTGCTTAGGTGTCTGTGCTCTGATAACAAGCATCTTGTTGGAACCTGTGTTTTCCACTTACCGTACAGTATCTGCATTGTGCGCTTGTCTCTCTTTTAAAGGCAGGACGTAAGTTCTATTTTGTTTTATTAACAACTAATGTTGCTTGTCACATATCAGTAATATAATCATTATTTTTGGAAGGAAGGATGGGAAAAGGACCTCTGTTGCTCACTGAAATGATTTTGGAGCCATACAAAGTGGAAGGATCAGAGGAGTTAATGTGGTTAAGTATCGGTGGCCAGCATACACACCAATTTCTAGCCTTTCAGTTTATATTTATTCCCTAAGTGTGAGTTTATCATTGAAAGGTATTTCTCAAAGTGTGAGCAATAACTCCCTTAGGAAAATGTTTCTTCATAAAACGTGGAAGACACATGAAACTTTTACTACTGCCGTGGCAGTAGGCAGAGTGCTACACTAGAAATATAAGATTACTCAAAGATGGGCCATTAAGTGGAACACAGTTTGAGTTATGTAAGGCTGATGACAGAAATATCTTTGTAGACTTAAAATAAAACAATAGGTAATACATCATGTGCTCATGATTAGATATTATTACATTCTTATAATGGTAAGTTACATTAAAGCACTTATAACATTTTATTCAAATTATCCAAATTTGTAAAAATACTGGAAATATAAATATGAAAAATTTTAAATACTTATAATTTCACTGTGAATATGCTATCATTTTTTCTTATATTCATCTCAATTTTTTCTCTTTATAACCAATTTTTATTTTTTAATTTTTACTCATATTTATAACACAAAATTTATATCATATTATATACATTATTTTACTCTTCCCTACCATATTATTTGAATTTGTCTAAATCACCTAATATCCTTTAAAATATTATTTTACAGTTATTAGTTTGATAAAATGTGTTCAATCATCTCCTTTTTTTAAACAGATGGTTTCCTTTTAAAAAATATTGCTAATGTATGAAAACAGAAATATTCATAATTTTAGGATATTTTGCTTATATCTTGGATTTTTTTCATCTTGGACTTTTTAACGGTAAATTCTTTAAAGTGGTATTTATCTTTTGAAGTTTATTTAAAACATTTTATTACTCTTGGGAAATAGTCTAATTACCTGCAAAACAGTTTTATCAATTACATTGAAAGTTATGAAATATCCTATTTACACTTTAATTTTTATATCTGTAAAATTTGTCCTCTTTTCTCACTGGCCACTCATTTTCAGTATCTTTTACTCTTTTCTCAGGTCTTTAAACACTAGAATGCTTTAATATTTAGTCCTTAGATTTATTCTTCATTTTCAGATTTACTCTAGGTTATCTCATTAATTGAATTAATTTATGTGCCTTAACCTGATGACTCCGAAGTGTTTATCTCAAGTCCTGTCTCTCCCAGTGGATTCCACACTCAGTTATCCACCTGTCTATGAGATCTGTCCCGTGCCAAATATAAATCTCAAACTTAGCATTTTCCACCCCTGACTCTTCTTTTCTATCTACACGCAAATCTGCTTCTGTCTCAGTTATTCCCATCCCAGTAAATAATAAATCTAAACTTTAGAAGGTGTGTGGGTCAAAAACTTAAACCATTCTTGGATAATTCCTCCCCCACATTTACAGACAATCCATCACAAAGCAGATGCTTTTAGCTTTAACTTCAGACTTCTCTTCACCAACCAATTTCTGTAACAAATATCACCTTCACTCACCTATTCCACTGCAATGGTGTCCTAGATTTTCTTTACTTCAGCCTTGATCACCCCTCTCATAGCACACACACACACACACACTTTTCCACATCTCTGAATGACTAAGACTTAAAATATCACAGAAGTTGGAATCCTCCAGTGCTAGCCTTTCTCATAAAGAGGGAGATTTAAATGTTTACATTGTTTTATAAGGTACCACAAATTTTTGGTCTACTATAGTAGTCTTGCTATCACACAGACTTCTGCCCCAGGCTGTTCCAGTATTTCAGAAAACAATTTGATTGGGAACTCATTGGCTGCACAGATTACTTTATGGAGAAAACGCATTTTTACATTATTAAGTTTTTCTATCTTAGAATGAGCTATATGTATTTTCCTGTTTTTCTTTTCTAAATATGTCCTGTAGGAAAGCTGTATTGTTTTTTCCCACAAATGAGTCTGTACATTTCTTATATTTCTCTCTGTGTTTATAGTTTTTGTTGTTATTCTTAATGTTCATGCAATCTTTTTTTCCTATTACACTTTCTAATTAATTATTACCTGACTATATCCAGGTTTTTCAATCTTGGAACAATTGGATATTTCTAGCCAGATAATTCATTGTCCCGGCAGGCTGTTCTGTACATTGCGGGTGTTTAACAGAATCCTTGGCCTTAATGTGATAGATGCCAGGAGCATTGCCCCAACTTGGATAACTAAAAAAATGTCTCCAGACATTGCCAAGTATCTTGTGAGGCACAGAATTGCCTGTAGGTGAGAAGCACTGTTCTTTATGAAAGTCCAGAGTGCTTCTTCTTTTCTTCTTTTTTTTTTTTAAGTATAGTCAGTAACAATGTGTCAATTTCCAGTGTACAGCTGTACACCAGATAGGTTCTTAAAGGTGGTGCAGCTCATAATTGTTTGGTCTAAATGTTTCCCATGTTCTCGTTCATCTTAATTGGTTCTTAATTTGAAAACTTGCGGTACCTGGCATGCCAAGTGATTTCCTAACTGGGCAATGCATTGTATTTATCAGGGGCATTTTTTGAGAGCTCTCTCCAGGGATTATGAACTGACTTCTCAAATGTGTGCTATCCAGACCGTGTCTTTAAGAGGTTCACTAACAGGTGAAAAGAAACACAGTGACGATACAAGGTGGCCTGTACGTAATAAACAAATGAATTCGGCCACTACAGGGAACAGATTCAGAAGGAATATTTCTGGGATGCCTCATCTCAAAAGTAAGAACTGATGTAATGAAAAGGATTATCCATATATACAACATGAATTTGGTAAAGTAATAATTGGTCTACAATTTCAAAATTTCCATCAATAGCCCAAGTCTCTAGAAATTTCCTTTTGATGTTAGCTATTTGGGTTACGTAATGGACCCTTTTATCCAAACTTAAGAAATACCTTGGAGGGAAGCATGCAAAGCTGTTTCTTCCTTAGGCTGCTACATCGCATAACATAATTAACCAGAAAGTTAAGAGGGATTTGCAGTTGTTTGGCAAAGTTAAGATTCGCAGGCAATGAAAAGACAACACCACAGGTTTGCATAGAGCCATCACCTCTTCCTGCAGGACTCAGCCTGCTGGAAGGTGAAGTCCCAGACTTGATAAGGGGAAAGAACCACAGTTCACAGAAAGAATCAACTTATCCCCCAGATAATCATTTTTAATCTTTAGAAACATTTTGAAATGCTTTCAATGATACTTTTGTTGACATTTTATCAAATGTTGGCCTCCCCATGCCAATTCTCAAATTCAGGGAATCATACTTCAGGAAAAGAAAAAGAAAAAAAGTCAGTTCTCTAAGATTTTTACTATTTTTTTAATTAAAAAAATGAGATCCAGAGGGGTGAAATGACTTGTTTGTCACACACTTACTTTCTTTTAAATTACAAGGTAGAACACATTTCTTGTCACATTTAGCCAGTGTTTTTCCAACTACACTTTGCTTCCTCTTCACATACTTCACTTTGTCATTTTTTTTTTTTTTGAAATGAATGGTGCTTGGATAAGCTCCAAAGGCAAATGCACCTTCAGCTCCATTTCAAGAGTTCATCCTGTAATTGTCACACCTGATCTCTGTCCCAGTGCCTGAACCCAATCACTGGAGATAATTTGAATTGACTGAAACTCCTCGAGTCAGCCATTGTGCCTCTTCATTCAAACTCTGCCATTGTGATGGGCAAGGTTGGCCACTGCCACTTTAAATTAGTGGTTTATCTTGAGTCCTGGAGAATGGAAGTCTTTTCAGGGTGAAAGGATGATGAATCACATGGCAGGGAACAAATGTAACTGTGATTAATGGGACATTATACAACAACAAAAAAATAGAGCCAACTGTGTGCAGAGATAACCAGAACCACAAAGACTAACTTATTGTCTAAGTTGATGTAATTAACACCAAGCCCTTCCATAGCTTGGATGGCTGATCCTAGTGAGTCTTTCCATTGTGCTGGTAATAATGACAAGGTTGTGGCTTCTTATTTTAAATCCCATCCTATTAAGGACCATTTTTCTCTAATGCTTGGCACTGATAAAATGTCAAAGACTAAGATATGGTAATTTGAAGTAGCACAATTATAAGCAACTGCTCTGATTCATCCAACTTTCCCTTTTTCCCTAGGAAGACAATAGAAGAAAAGACCAAACATTTGGCTTATGATATATGAGCTTCCTCAAATATTTCAGTGAAGAAAGGCTCACTGATTAGCTTTTTTTCTTTTTGGTTGTTCTGGGTTAGAAGTTTTCAGAAAAATGTTGTGTTACAGTAACTCTGATGAAGGAAGATTTCCTTTTCTTATCATTACCCGATAGGATAACCTATCTTGTCTGTCCATGAAAGCGTGTTTCTCTCACTCATAGGAGGTAAGTCATTGCTTTGTCTATTAGAAGGAATGGCTGGTTTGGATACTCGTGGAAGTATTATGGAGTCAGAAATTATTCTACATATTTAAAATAAAGAATATCAGCATTGTGAATATTTTCATCCATTGAAATCTGGTCCACATTCTTCAGTTAGCAACATTGGAAAGAGAGTCTGTATTTAAATATGCTTGCCAATCTCTTTGCAAAATTTGGAGGCTTTCCAAATATTTGATACCTGCTCCATTTCATGTTTTTGGAATTGTTTGGCTACTCCCTTAGGTTAACAGAACAGCAAATATTTCCTCTAAAATTCTGAGATATGTATATTTGGAACACCAACTTTTTTTCCTAACTGTAAGGTCTGTTTTTCTCTTCCTGACTTTGAAATAAAAATAACATCTCATATTTTACAGTGCATTTATCCTTTACAAGTAACACTGACCATTTGATTTTACCAGAATAGATGTTAGAGAGTAAAGATGTGCTATGGGTGAAAAAGCATGGTCTCTGAGGTCATCTGTCTATGTGTAAATGCGTAGCTTATAAGTAAACATAAGTAGTAGGTAAATTAGTACTTTCACATGGGTATTAGGTAACTTCTTTTATCTCTCCCAGCCTCATTTTTCTTGTCCATTAAAAGAGGATAATAATGTTTACTTTATAGAAGTGCATGAAGACTGAAAGAGACCTTGTATACATGATACGATATGAAAGCACTCAGTAACACTTTCTTCCTACAACTCCCATCCCTTCTTTATAGGAAGAAAGTATTATGTTTTATTTACTTTTGTGTTTGCCAAGAAAGGAGAAAGCAGGAGATAACGTAGCCTTTATTAAGAACCTACTATGATTCAAGCTCTGTCGTAGCTCATTTTGTATATATTAGATTATTCAAAAAGTCTCATCTCAATTTTTGCAAATAAGGAAACCAGAGGTTGGGAATATTAAGTAAATGGTATGAGGTGAGATAGTGCCCGGGCCAGTGCTTTAAGTTGAACAAATGCTTTTTGAAATGAAACTTGAAATGCAAGTATGATGAGACACTATGAGTGAGCTTTAATCTGTATCTCACTCAGGGTGCCACGCCGAATTTCAGAACAGGCACAAGGCCCTGCAGACTCAGGCAGCTCCGGCCACATAGTTCTACTCGAATTATGTCCACTCTCCACTCTTCCTTCCTTGAATTCAATTTCGCTCTGTTACTGACCCCATGCTGTTAGTAATGCTTCTCATTGCTCAACCTCCATGCTAGGCTCCCTGTTCTTGGTAATGACCATCGTTCTTCCAGGTATAATTTTGATTCTGATCCATGATCCTGGTCTTCACCAAAGTCTCTGCATCAATTACTGCTGTAGACAAACATCTTTCCAGGCTTGAGTTGCATTGATAATCCTCTTCCCATTGCTTCCTTTTTTTTTATTAAGATTTACACCTAGTGCATCTAGCTCAAGTAAAAACGAAATAAGTGTTAAAGAAAAATTATTCAGTGGTGCTTGTTAAAGCACAATCTGAAAGACTTTATTTAAGGGAGGATCATCATGATAGGGATGGGGACCCCTGTGTTGAGCTCAACTCCAAACACAGCATGTGCTAGTAGGAATTTATAGCCAAGGATCAGGGTGGAGATCAGTGGATGGAAAACTAGTTGGAGAAAACCTCAGGAGTAAGGAAGATTCTGGCTTAACTCCTCTAACAAGACTCTTGCTGAAGGCAGGCCAGGGTGAACAGACTTTACCGGCTGGAGAGTGGAGGTGAAAAACCCTATCAGATATTGAGGATGATCAGATATTGAGTGTGGGAATTCTGGTTAAACTGACTAATCAGGATTCTTGCTAAAATCAGACGATGCAGAGAGAAATACAAAAAGTCCAGAAGTCAAGCCTGGTTGAAATAAGTTCAGGGAGGTAGGAGTAGAGTTTGGTCCATGAGAGAATCTTTGTCACTGGCAGGTGAGTGAATGAAGTGAAATAAAAATGATTTGGCCCAGTCTCGACCATAGTTATGGAACCGGATCTGTTGTCTGCCTCAGATTGATCTATTTTCTATGAGGCCACTGGTTTTCAACGGGGGGTGGAGTGGGAGGGTGATGTTACCCATCACAGGACATTTTTGCAATATCTGGAGATATTTTTTGGTTGTAATGCTACTGACATCCAGTAGGAAGAGATGAAGAATGGTGTTTAAACATCATACAATGTGCCGCACACCTCCTCCACAAAGAATTATGTGGCCCCACATGTCAACAGTGCCATGGTTGAGAAATCCTACCCTGGATTCAAGTACTGAATCATGAGGAAGCAGGACCAAGTCTCCGTCAAGTGATTTTACTGCTTTTTATGCCTGTGAAAACAGCTTCGTATAGCGAGGATTACAAATGCATGTCATGAATTAAGAGTTCTTTTTACATATTTCCCATTGATTTACTTTGTGTGGCTCCCTATTCATTGCTTCAGCCCCAACAATAAACATTTACTGAGAAGCCTAGGCATGTAACTGTAAAGGAGGCATTAAGGAAATGGGGGTTTTCCATATCAGCGCGGACCACTCGTGCACCTCCACGAACACTATTCACCTCAGTGTTCATTTGCCCTTTGCAGATACAAAGAAAAATATAAATTCTCCAATTTCCCATTTATGTTATGGCTATACCATGCCACAGCGTCGGCATCTAAGTGCTACATGTGCCATTGGCCAAGTATTAAATAATGCATATAAATTAATAATGTGTGGTAATAAAATGTTCTTTATCACCATTATATTTATACTGCTTTATTAATCTTTCTTTTGCTTGCTTGCTTTATTCTTTTCTTTCTGCCAGCCATTTGGCCCCAAATGTTGTACTAATTATTTGCCAAATCTCAGTTACTATCTCTCACCCATTTCTAGCTTATTTTTCTTCCCTTTCTCAGTGCTAGCTCCTTTTTATCTTAATCTTAGGTTGGTATTTTTTGCTGTCTCTTTCATCTCCTCTTCAATTAGTCTCTTTTCTCTCCTTCTCTACTAAATATTTTCTGCTCTCTTAAAAAAAAAAAAGTGTCCCCAGAGTGTTATAAAAATACAGAGGGGAATGGGAAAAGGGCAGATGACTGTCAAATTCATAGCTACTTTCTTTAATTCTCTTCTGTAAAATTACTGGTCGTATTTCCAAGGAATGGACAGTGGTGACAACTCGACAGCCCATACCTTAGGGAAGAAGGGAGACTTACACAAACCATGTACCCTTCAGGGCATGGAGCATAAGGCTGCGAGGCTGATGGGTAGGGAAGGCCTTTGAGATTCAACTGAACATTTTCTTGGGAAGCTGTGAACATGAAAGTCAGTCTTGCCGCTGCTGGGTTCCTCGCTGCCTTCAGAATAAGGTTTGGCTCTTAGCTCTTTATTCTCATTATTTATACCTTAGACCCAGCTATTCTCTGCAGCCGGTGGAGACACCTCGTACTCCCCAAATGCACCGTGTGGTTTCATGTCCTTATGTCTTCACATCCAACACTCTTTCTGTTAAGAAGACTCCCTTTGCCTGGTTCTCTGCTTAAAACGTTTCTGTCCATCTTTAAATATTCAGCGAAGAAAAGTCCCCTCCATTGTGCTTCCATATCTCGGGTACTCAATTATCTGAACACGTTTGTCTGTTGCTTTACGTTTAGTAACATGTTATGAACTTTTAGTGTGAGTTGGCGCTGTGGCTTTTGCCTTTTATCTCCAGCACCAATCACGTGATTTTGCCCAGTAGATGGACAATGAATAGTAGCTAATCCAATACATGGATAGAAACAAAAAGTGTAAAAATTGCCAGGAAGTAGGGAGGTCCAAATGCAGTGCACTCCTGGTGTACAAATGTTGCAATGGGAAAAAAAAGCAGAGTTAGTTTGCCACAAAATACCTTCACATGCATGGGAAAAATAATATAGCAACTAACTACAAAGTATGGGAAGAAACTTGTCATTTTTTTTTTCACTTCTAACATTTGGATTTATAATTGGTCATCAAATTTTTTTTGTTAAATAAAATAATTTCTTCCCTGAAGGTAATTTCATTATTATTATTAAATTTGGGTCTTCTGAAGGGAATTAGAGCTAAATTCTCCTTATGTACATGTAAAATTCATTTATTGCATGAGCTGAACTAGTGCCACTTTATTCTTTTCTTGCCAATGTCTTGCCATTTTCTTTCCAAAACACTTTATTTGAGTGAATTAAGGTAAGAGAGTTAAGGTAGAGAAAAAAAAATCTCTCTTGCCTTTTAAAGTTTTAATTTGGCCCAAGTGATCCTTGTACGTGGCTAATTCCCTTCTTTTACACTGTGTTTTATTTGAGAGGGAGTGGTTTTCTGGAGTGCCTATGTGATTTCTCTCAATTCCAGTCGTCTTGGTCTAGGCAATCACTCATTTCAGCCTCTTACCTCTTACCTCTCACACTCTCGCTTCCCATCATTCTTCCCATTTGTTGCATCACCTTACTCCAGCAGGCTGATTTCTTGGATGGATTCTTCAAGACCACTCTGTCTACCTCCCTTCCACAGGGTCCACATATGGCCCAACTGGAAATGCTTTGCTAGACTCTCTTGTCACAGGCTGTTCTCAATGGACTCCATGTCTCCTCTGTGCTGCTGGTTGAAAGGACTTCTCCAAGCAAATGTCAAATGCCATTTGCTATGGCCCTTTTCCTCCTGGCAATACACTTCAAGCTTTCTAAATGGTCGCTTGGTTTGAGTAACTAGAATACTTCTCATCTGAACTTCCATATTGGTATTGGCCGATGGACCATGGCTGACTGGTGATTAATTTCAAAGAAATCTCATGGTTATAAGTCATCAGTGATTTTTCCCTCAGGTACAAAGAGATGTTTCCTTATCACTGGCTCTGTTCCTTAATCCCACCACTGAACTGACCTGATTGAAGCAGATCATCCTTTACTTGTGACCAGAAAGAAGAATATTTTGTATTTTGAGTGGCACTAAGGTAGGATTCAACCTGAGTTCCCACTGATACCTTATAAGGGCAATGCTCCTCTTTATAGGCTTTAGCTGGACAGAGACTTCTATGTTAGCAGGGAGGTCAACAATCTATAGCCAACAGTAATGTTTTTTTATCAGTGCTAAAAAAGATTGAGTATCTGTTAGCATCCGCTGCATAACAAAACCCCCTAAAAGTGATGGCTTAACAAAACAACGATTGATTCACAACTCTACAGATTAGCAATTTGGACTGGGCCTGGCTGGGTAATTTTTCCAGTCTGTTAGACTTACTCATGTAGCTGTGATCAGCTACCAGTTTTGCTGGGGCATCTCAGTAGAACCACCATCTCTGCTCCATATGACACTGCATCCTCTGGCACTTTAGCCTGGACTTCTTCGCATGTTGGTGACAAGGGTCTAAGAGAAAGCAGAGAGAGAGTAGATGCACCCAGGTTCCCTCGAGCCACATTGTCCCTTTCACTGCATTTTCTTGCCAAAGCAAGTCACAAAGCTAACCTGGGTTTTAGAGGAGTGGAAGTAGATGGCCCTTTGTGATGGGACATGCATTCAGCAAGAGGAATCATTGTAGCTATTTTGTAAGCAACCTATTACAGCCTGGCTAGGATATCTCTCTTTATCCTGTCTCTATATCTATACATCCTTTTATCATTGGCCATGAAATCTACTGGCTGCAAATTATGAATAAGTTTTAACATACCAGATGTGAAACTCACTCAGATCATCTATGGCTCATTTAACAAAACAGAGAGGTAAAAGCTCAAATTTGCAGCTAAAATCTAACAGTCTCTAATGTTCTGTGGTTGTATATTTTGTGAGTCCATTTTTGAAACAATAATATTTTGAATTTTGTTTTATGAATATTATGTAGCTATTTCCACATCTCACTAAAATTGAATAATTTTCTTACAATTCTCTAATGATAAGGATTTCCTTTATTTCACCTAAGAAATGTTCAACAGAGTTTTACTAACAAATATCAGATATAAACATATTTATAAAGTTTATCAATTGAAATACAATGTGTCTGTAAGTTACCATTTTGTGTTGTTCTTTACATGTTAGACTAGAAAATACTCAAAGACATGATTTTATACTTACATACTATAGAGTTCCCTTTTATTTGAAAAGATTTCTATATGCATTTTACATGCACCAAATTATTCTACCAACACCAGTAAATCAGTTGATCTCTTTATATATCTAATTTATAATAGCCCATAATTAAATGGACAAAAGGTTAAAAACTTCCAAAATCTAAACCAAAAGAATATATTTTGATTCCTTGCACATTTTTTTCTACTAAGTCACTTATAAATAACTTGCACATTTATCCCTCTACCTCTAGTCTCCCATGCCCATGCACTTAAGAGAACCAAGGCACTGGAAAACACCCATTTAGGGTAGGAACTAGAAAAGAGAACAGACAGTAGACAGTTTCAACTAGGGGGTTCAAGTTCATTTTGATGCTACTGACTTGTTTCAGTGTTTCTTCTTTGAAATACTTAGTATTCTGGATTACTTACTGCTTTGACATCAAACAGCTGCCCAACACTTCAAACATTCTCTGAGCATGAAGACTTGACCATTGCCTCATCCATAAGTGTGACTTAGATCCTCAAGTGTACTGAAAATCTTAGTACCATTTGTTACACGATACTATTTGGAATCTAAGTGGCTGCCAAGAAGTAATGCTTCTATGTTCTTTTCCTAGATTTTGATTCAATTGAGCAGGCATCTGAAGGTAGAAATCCTTAATAGGTTCTTGAGCCCCCTGAGGCCATTGACCAGCAGTGTCTGGGAGACAGAATAAACAGAAGTCATTCTTACAACCCACACCAGGTCTGAGGACAGACTCTTGGCATACTACTCCACCATTTCAGTAAGAGAAGGCAGTGTCCTTACCCTTGTAAAGATTTTACTGGTACAGAAACTTTGGGTCTTTGATGGATGCATACGTTTAGTTTACCTTACTTGGGATATCAAAGAATGCATCATTGCATAATATATGCACAGAAATAAGCAAGATTGCAAAACAAATGGACATTAAACAAGAGGTTTATAGATCACAAATTCTCTACTTCAATATACATTTAGGAAAGTCTCAGCAATTGTGCCATTCATTCCTAAAGACCGAAGTTCATAATCCCGTATGTCTTATGTGATCTTGTGAAAAGACACTATCATATGGTGAAAGGTGAACGGCTCCTTTTGGGTACTTTCCCAAAGGTTATTCCAAGTAATTCCATTTGTATAAAATTTTAGGTCTCCTCATCTTAAATGCTGGGAGGAATATGATAACTCAGGAGATTTGGATGCAACTCCTTTTGTTAGCTTCTTTAATTCCTCTTTTGGAGTGAGATTTGATTTTAACCTCAGAGAAATTTAGTAAAATTTAGATACAATTAGAATTATTAGCACTAGAGAACTTGACAAACTTCCCAGCATCATATTAAACCAACAACAAAACCCTTTTGGGTCTACATGGGAAATTTAACCTAAACGAATTAGATAATTAGGCGACATTCTTTAGATAAAAGAATGATTCAATTACATTTGCACACAGGGACATCTACTGTGTTCAGGGGACTGCACTGAACCGTAAGTATAGATAAACTGATAAGATGAGAAATATGCTATCATGGAGAACACAGATTAATTGAGAAGAAATATGTCCATATGTAGCTTTAATTTATTAAAGATTAATTAATTAATTAGCCAATCATTATTATTGAGTACCTTTGTGAGGCTCCAGTTCAACCTCCCAGCCATATTTCGACCTCAACAAAGGGAGGCAAAGCAACAGCAAAGGCAGGCAGACCTGGGTTTTAAATGGCCATGTCTTCTGCATAAATGCTGCATTACCTTGGGCAAGTTCCCCAGCTTCTCTTAGCATTAGTGAAGGTTATAAATACACAAGACTGAGTCTTGTGTCTGACTTGGTGGGCAGTTTGTAACTGTTGCTTTTCTCTCACCTCCTTCACACAGTCTTTGGTGGAAACTTCCAGCGAAATGGAGGCTACATTTGGACAAGGCAGTGCTTTTTTTATGATCATCATTCTTCCCAAAGAGAAGCACTACTTATTTACAGAATTTATATTTCTTCTTTTTAGTCAAATTTAGCCTTATTTTTACCTGTCATTCTCCTGTTTCCATGACTGTCCTCTGTACTTATAAATGTATCCCCAACTGTCATTAAAGTTCCGGTGCAGGGCTGTGATAAAGATGTCCTTGGTCATTAAAATAATGAAAAGCTAAGATAATGTAAGTATTTCTTATAAAGCAAAATGTGTTAGTGGACTGCCTTTTATTCCAAGGAGATGCAAGTGGTAAATGAGTAACTGCTATCATTCTCACATTAAGATAACTTTTAATTTATAACACCATGCCAGAGTTTTCTCTCTGTGTGTGTATATATATAATAGTAAATATTTACATATAAAATTATGGCAAAAAATGCTTGCACCTCTTTATCAGTCTCTCATTTGTCTCACATTAATGATTCACAAATTCCGAAACTCAGAACCACTGAAGCAAACAGGTTAAGGATCCCACGCTTTCACATACCTGACTTGCAGATTCGATTTGTAAAAAAAATATCATTAGGTCATTGCCTCTTCGTCTTTTCTCCAAAGTAAACAGGGAGTACTTTTCATCGACGACTTTGGCAAGGCGGCTTTCAGTTCTGTATCATGGCCGCTATCCTTCCCACTTTATGTATTAAACTCCTTTGCAGACTGTAATGTCCACGATCACTTCCTGGAAGGTTGCTCTTTCTCTCTCATTGTTATTTGCTTTGAGCTGGCCCTGCTCATGATATGCTTTCCCTATTCATCTCAGCCAAAGTCTTACTAGCCTTCAGTAATAAGAACTGGGGAGAGGGTATAGCTCAATGGTAGAGTGCATGCTTAGCATGCATGAGGTCTTGGGTTCGATCCCCAGTACCCCTACTTAAATAAATAATTAAATAAGCCTAACTACCCACCCATATCAAAAAGAAAAAAATTAAAAGAGGAGTACCATTTTTCACGTTAGAACTAGTAACACAGTCTTGTGCCAAACACTGCATGAGGTGGTTCCCTACCTAAGAGTTTTCCATCTCCACTCAACGGTTTTACACGTGGGGAAATCAAGACTCGGAGCGTAAGTTAACTGCCCGAGTGCAGACAGCTGTAAGTGCCAGGGCAAGGAACTCCATGTAGGCTTTTGCATTAAAGTGTGCGTTTTCAGTTTTATTGTCCTGTGGGACTGGCGACTGCCTGGTGGGTCTGTGGAACAGAAGAGATTAGTTTAGATGTGCTGCTTGAGCCCGTCTTGACACTGAGCGTGTCCCAGATCACACTGATCCTTTTCTTTCTCCGGGCTGGCAGTGTTTTCTGTTTGTTTTTTTCTGTGCAGGAGAACGCCCTGTACAAATCCTCCCATCGCTACTCTGTGGCGGGGTCCCTCTTTTCTCTATTTCCATTGTCCATGGAGGGGTGTGGCACATAGTCCATGGAGCGGAAAGCCCATCCTTTCCGTCTTAAGGGCTCCTAACTTTATACTCTTTTCTCACGTTCTCCCACGTCACAGTCTCAGTGCCTATGGAATGGACTTGCAGGCCACTTTACAAATGTCCGTCCCATTCTGTTTTCTTATTTGTTTAATGTGAAGACTGTAGAACCAGAATCTGCCCTTCAGATTGCTTTTCATTTCTATTGAGGGCATAGATTTGCAATGAGCAAAGGAGAATTTTGTTTGCCCATTCAAAGAGGAAATTTCAGGAAGAAGTGAACTGAAGATTCCAAGAATTGTCTTTAGTGATATAGGGTCTTACAAATCCTTTCAAACCTAAAAAAATAAATAAATACAGATTATAAAAACTGCTCATATATATTGGAAACTACAGTTTAAAATAAAAACAAGTATAATCAGGGCTACATATATATGTATATAAAATCATATATTTTATGTATAAATTATACAGGCATTATTTATTATATAGTCTTGATTATGCATGATTGTTATACATGTTTTTGTATATATTTGTGTATATTTGTGTCCATAATCCTACTAACTAGAGCAAAGTTTTCTGCAGATCACCTGCATCCAAGGCACTTGGGGGATTGTGCAAAAATGCAGATTCATTTTGGGCCCCTCCTTATGTCCATTCAGAAAGTATAGGATGATATATAAGGAAACTGCACTTGAGACAAGTATCTTAGGTGAACTCAAGTTTAAAAATATACGATGTAAAAATATCCATTGAAAAACAGATTTTGGAGCATTTTCATTTAAGCTCTTTTATGCTTCCTTTTTCAAAACTAAATCTGTCACTTAATAATGCATAAAAAGCATTATCACATGACTGACAAATCACTGTAAACCAACAGAACAGAATTGAGAGCCCAGAAAGAAACCCATGCATATATAGTCAACTAATATTTGGCAAGGAAGCCAGGAATACTCAATGGAGAAAAAAACGACAAATGGAACTATATATAGAACAGAAACAGCTCCACAGACATAGAATAAAGACTTGTGGTTGCCAGGGAGCGGAGGGGGGGAAGGGATAAACTAGGAATTCGGGATTTGCAGATATTTACTGGTATACATAAAATAGGTAAACAAGTTTATACTCTATAGCACAGGGAAATATATTTAATATCTTGTAGTAGCATTATGGTGAAAAAGAGTGTGAAAAGGAATATATGTATATTCATGTATGACTGAAGCATTGTGCTGTACACCAGAAATTGACACAACATTGTAAACTGACTATACCTCCAAAAAAAAAAGTACTCAGTGGGGAAAAGATAGTCTTTTTTAATAAATAGTGCCAGGAAATTTGGATATTCACATATAAAGAAATAAAACTAGAGCTCTATTTTACACTAGTCACAGAAATTAATTCAAAGTAGATTAAAGACTTAAATGTAAGACCACAAACCATAAAACTCTTAGAAGAAAATATAGAAAACCGTTTCCTGACATGGACCTGGGGAATGATTTTTTTGGGTATGACACATAAAGCACAAGAAACAAAATTAAAATTAAGCAAGTAGGACTATGTCAAATTGAAAGGCTCTGTACACCAAAAGAAACAATCAACAAAAAGACAACCTAACAAATGGGAAAAAATTATATTAGGAAACCATAGATGTGATAAGGAGTTAATATCCAAAATGTATAAAGAACTTAGACAATTAAATAGCAAAAATAAACAAGAAAATAATAATTATAAAATTTAAAATAGGCAAAGGACCTGAATAGACACTTTTCCAAAGAAAGTATGAGAATGGCCAAAAGGTACATAAAAAGATGCTCAACATGGCTAACCCTTAGAAAATTGTAAATTAAAACCACAGTAAGACATTACCTCATACTTGTTAGAAAGTTCATCATCAAAAAGGCAAGAGATACAAATGCTGGCATGGATGTGGAAAAGAGGGGATCCTTGAGTACCACTGGTGGAACTGTGAACTGGTATAACCATTAGGAAAACAATATGGAGGTTCCTCAAAAATTGAAAAAAAAGATAGAACTACCATATAAGTTAGCAATACAACTTCTGGGAATATATCCGAAGGAGACAAAAACACTATGTCGGAGTGATTTCTGCACACCTATGTTCCGTTGCACCATTATGTACAATGGCCAAGACATGGGAACAACCTGAGTCCATCAACAGATGGTTCCTGCTATTTACAACAGCATGGATAAACCTCAAGGACATTATGCTACGTGAAATAAATCAGACAGAGAAAGACAAATACTGTATAATCTTACTTATGTGTGGAATCTAAAAAACAAACAAATAAACAAATTTTGAGAAAAAGAGATCAGATTGGTGGTTGCCATAGGTAGGGGATGGAGGGAGCAGGACTTCATGACTATGGTCAAAAGGTACAAACCCCCAGCTATAAGGTAAGAAAGGACTAGGGATTTAATGAACAACTTGGTGACATATCATTAACGTTGCTCCATGAAATATTTGGAAGTTATTAAGAGAGTAGATCCTAAGAGTTCTCATCATAAAGCAAAAATTTTGTGTGTGACTATATGAGATGATGAATGTAAATCAAACATCGTGGTAATCTTTTCACAATATATGCAAATCAGGTCGTTATGATGTATACCTTAAACTTACACAGCGCTGTAAGTCAATTATATGCCAATAAAACTGGAAAAAGTTATATCCGGGTGCAAAAAGGGGAAAAAGTGCAGATTCTTCCTACACCTCTATTCAGATTCACGGAGTCAGAAATGTTAGGACTGTAGACCAGGAATCTGCACTTTAGGCAGTTTCCTTAGCTGCACTCAAGTTTAAGAACACATGATGTAGAAATACCTGCTTTTTAAAAATAGTCTAGAGCATTTCTGTCTAAATTTTGGGGCATGTTTTCAAAACTCTATTCTGTGCTCATCAGCTAACATTGCATTTAAAAAAATCACATGACTGAAAAATTGTGCTGAACACTGGAATTTGACCCAACATTGTAAAATGATTATAAATCAATAAAAAATGTTAAGAAATAAAAACACACACACACACACAAAAATCACATGACTGACAGATCACTGTAAACACCATTTTAAAGGCTTCATAATATAATATGTGAAAACATTCTGGTTACTAATTTTTATATTTTTTCACCATTGAGATTACTTTCAGGTTTTTGTTCTGTAAATAATATTGGTGTGGATCTCAAAAGATATGTTTTCCATATTAAACTCTATTTGTCAACTCTGTTGACTCTTATCTACCTACAGTGTATTGAAATTCATGCTTGACACTGTTATTAACATTTTTTCAATAGTTGCAATTTGAGAGACAAACTTCTATTACTTTTACCTTGGTATCTTTAAAAAAGTATAATTATCAGTATTTCCTAATTTATGAAGTTTCTGTGATCCTTATCATTTGTCTACTCTATTTGCTGTTTTTCCCCTTAAAAATTGATCTATTTTAGCTCAATTAAATAAATTAGCTATTTATTCATTAAGAATAATAACTCTTTAATATAGCTGTTGCATTTATTTGCTAGTTTTTCTTTGAATTTTATTCAGTATAGTTTTGCTAAAAGCATGTTTTCTCTCTTTTTAATTTTTTTACTTAACTCTTTAGAACACTTCTCGGCTTATTTCATTACATTTATTCTTAACCTGTATTCAGACCCAAGCATTCGATACTGTTACTTAATCTTCCAGGAGCTTTGTGTGTGATGTTGGTGTTGTTGTTGAACTCTCCAGGACTCGCTTTAAAGTATGTTGTGAGGTTATCAGCAGGTCAATACTCTTACAAAGGCCCGATGTCTTGTGATCCCATGACAGAAACACAGCATTTGTCCCTTAAAGGACCCTCATGGGCCCTCCTCCCAGAGCCAGGCACCCAGCTTCAGGCCACCCTGGAGGCACAAGTGCTGGTGTTCCCAGGTGCTCTGGTCGTACCCGTGGGAAAGGATGGAGGGTCAGAGAGCTCCCGAAGGGAAGAAACCACACAGGTGTGGTCTAGGCTCATGGCAGGCGTAGCACTGCCATCTCTAGAAGGCAAAGGGGACTCAGAAGATTTTGAGAAATACCCTTGGGATTGTGGAAGGATTGAGGGTGGACAGATAATGCCTTAAGATGCAGGACTTTTTCTGTTTAAGGATAAAACTATAGAGAGGTTAAGAGCTGTGCATAAGACAGAACAACGGCAATGATGAAGGTGTCACTGGTGTGTTTGTTTTAGTAGAAGAGAGATTCTCCCAAGACAGAGTCTCACACTCTCTCAAATCAGACCCTTGTTCTAAAATCAGTTACTTTTGAGATTATACTTTTATAAAGGAAGTATTTATCATTACCACATAGCTTTCAAAAATATGGTTTATGATTTCTTAATCAGGTTAACAGTACATGTCTGTCCAGTAGTATGTGAAATTATGCATACACACACATACCTGCCTGGACATTTCTCTTAGCTCATTTCCTGGCTCATGAGAAGCACTCGGAATCGGTTAGCTTCCTCCCAGGCCTAGTGGACGGTCAGCCGACAGTCACTCTGCTAGAAGGCCAGTTGGCGTTCAGTCCCTATTCCTTGTACCCACTGTAAGGAACTTCATTTGCTTTCCACCATGGATGAAACATTGGGTCAGTTGTAAAGTAAGTAAATCTGAGACAAGATGAACACTTTATTTCATTATTTAACCGGACTTTCTGAAGCATAGACCGTGCAAATATTCTATAAATGAATTTTGAAGAGTGTTGTATGAAACAATCTACATTCAGATATAAAGACAAGAAAGAAATACGGACATGAAAGTAACTATGTTTGGGAGATGAAAATATAAGTGATGACTTTCTTCCCTGCTCTTCAAGTAATTTTATCCTTTTTGTGATAGTGTTTTTTAAATTGAAAGATTAAAAATAAAATTAAAGCATCTATGTACACATTATAAAGATATTTCAGTGATAACACCTTTTGCAAAAGTGAAAGTTTTTTTTTCTCTTAATATTTTAAAGGTATGTGTAGCCAGCTGGAAATTCAATGATTTCTTTTCACCACTTGCCTTAGTGTCCCTTCCAAATTCTTCTGCATCCGCGGCTGACCTCCTCTTCCTTTCTTTATGTAATAATGGAAGCATTTTTCTGGTCAATGATGATATAAGGGCCTTTTGCTCCCTTTAATTTTTCTCCCCATTTTCTCTTTTTAATAGTTTCTTTGCTCATCACTCATGAAGGTTTCTAAGATGTTGTCTCCCACTTGACTTAAAAATGCCTGCTGTTGGCCAGACTTTTGCAAGGGGGTCACGTACAGGATTTATAATTAAGTGATGACAGAGAGGTCCTCCCTTGGATGGAATAAAAACAGTTCTCTGCAGGTAGGAGTGCAACTGGGGAGAGTAAAGAATTGATGCTGCCAAGAGCGAAGTGTTTGAAAATGAAGAATCTCAAAATCGATTTGTAAGCCCTCTGGAGCAAGCTGCTAGTTACTATGCACCAGGCCTTCAGACCTTCATCCTTATCTGTAAAATAGCATATGATTTTGGGTTCAGTCTAACCCTCATGGCTGTAGGGAGGATGAAAGAAGTAAAGCGTTTAATACAGAGCCGCAATTTCTTCTGGACTTCAAAAGGAAGGGGTGGATCTTTTTAGTTCTAAACTCTCCCCTAGAAGCATAGCCTGCTTATTGAGACGCACACTGGTTGAAGGTTAAGGGCTCCTGACTTCTTTCACGGCCCAGCTGAAAGGAAATAATGAACAAGAACAGATTTGACTAGGAGAGGCATTCTTGGAAGCAGTTTTGTGGGGGACAGATGAGCCAGCTGATGGCACTACCGGATCTAATTAATTGCAGTGTTGATTTCTCTATCAACAAATACAAAATGACATCCTGCAGCCCAGGTTCACGTCCCTGAGAAACATGCCTATTATATAATGTATAAGCATCGTGGAACACTTACTTAGTCTGAATCAAGCTGTGCCAAAATCAGCCCTCCAAAAAGCCCTGTTGTAGCTACTATGTTGGCAAAATTACAGCTACGTGAGCAGGTCTGTTAAAGAGACCTTGTAGAGGGAAATCCCAAAATCCCAATTTTCTTTGTATATATTAAAAGAAAATATCCGGCAACCCCATTATTTTTCACATGGAAGTAGAATTATTGAGTCTCAATGAAGAAATCAAATATCACATAAATACACTGTGCTTCTTGTCAGTTTGATTTTTCATTTTTCTCAGACTTGTTTATTTCAGATTTGATTCCGCCACCAGGGGTCGCCTGCCCTTTCTGGCTCCAGGGTGTTTCCATGTTGGCAAAACAGGGCCACTTGGCCTTGTCTAGCGCTCCTGGATTCAGTTTCTGCAGCTCTGCAAACCCCATGTAGCCCTTCACTGATCAGTTACATCACATGAAGCAAATACGGCCCATCACATCAGCTCAGAGTAGAGACAGTTTTCAGATTTTATTTTCATCGAGTCCCAGTCCAGTGTTGTGGTTTATCGCTTGTTTGATAAAGTAAGTGACATCAACTGTTATTAGCCTCATGGAGCTATCATACCATAATCAGCACCATGACTCCACTTAAATTCTTCTCACGTGCAATTTTTGAACAATTATTATAAAATTGATGCAGACACATAATTTGAATATTAAAGTAGAAGTTATGAACACACATACTATATTGACGTGGCCCTGTAAGTGGTGTGTACGGGGGGGAGGGGTGTGTGTTTTATGTACTATTGTCTCATCTAACATTCAGTAGAAACCTTCACTGGGTCGAACACTGGAGGTCAGTTCTGGGCCATCTGGCAGGGGCCTGCTGCTTCATTCCATCTCCAAATTGCCATTTGCACCACTCATTCTGTTGCCATTTAACAGACCTTTATTAGACCCTATGCATTTGTATATTTATTGGAGGTAGAATTTTGGCCCAGGGGTGGGGGTGGATCATATGATTCCTTGAAAATGGAGACAGTGGCTTATGCATCTTGACAAGTCCTGTAGCAGATAGCAAAGTCTATTGTACATAATAGGGATTTTGTTCTTACTAGTTTAATTAAAGTAACAGGGAGGGTCTCATAAGGCTTAAGTGTTAGTCTTTTTTTTTTTCTTTCTTAAAGGATACTGTGTTTTGTAGGAAAATGGTAATTGCTTTTTTCCTCTACCAAAAAAGTGTGCCTGTAGAGAAATATACCATCTGACTCTGAAGGGTAAGGGAGGGCAGAGGAGAGGGCGTGTGTCTGGAGTTAGGGAAGAAGAAGGAATGATGGGCATCGTTGGCTCTGGGTGGTGGTCGGTTCAGTGCTGTGACTCCCTCCTCCAGTGTGTCGGACGCTGAGGTCTGTTCTGGGGTATTTGGTGGGGCTTGTCGTTTTATTACATCTCCAGGCCACCATATACGCCATCCACCTTTTTTAGCTACACTGATCCCTCATCTTGAACATTTGTATTCATTTATTCATATGTTTATAAGCTCCTGTTGTGCACCAAACTCTGGTCAGGTGTTTTTTGTGACCTGGCCCTTGATTATTTCTCCACCTTTACTCTGTCTTTTTTTTTGCCTATTTTTACTTAATTAGTCACCGAGACTTTTGGTCATTTTTCCAAGGCACTGAACTATTGCCCGTGTGATGTTGTACATGCTGCTGCTGCTGCTGCTTGGAAGGTAAACCAACATCTCCTTGCAGAAGTGATTGCTTTGTCGTTTTTTATTTCAGGTAACGTGTAATTTCACATCAAAGAGGCCTTCCATTACTGCTGCTGAGAATCCCCTTTACTCTTTAGTCATAGTCACTAACTTGATGATTTCATTGAACTTACTGAGCAAAAATGTTTATCTTATCTGTCAGTTTAGTTGTTTTTGACTGTCATTCACTCACACCATCCCTATCCCCAAAATTTAAGCACCATGAGGGCAGGAATATAAAACAGTGAGACAGTTCGGGTTGTAGTGAGAGGCAATGCATATTTGATAACTAAGTAAATGAATGCAAGACACTTAAGACAGAGCCCCTTCTATCACAACTGCATAATTTATTGCAGACTAAGTTGCTAGAGAAGGAGACACGATGGGCTGAGATATAAGGTATAAACAAAGGTTCATGGATGCCCAGTGGAGGGTGCCAGGACCCAGAGCTGGGAAGTCAGGGCTAAGAGTGCAAAGCTGACCTCGAGAGACTAAGCCTTAATTTTCAAGAGGCACAGGATTAATGGATAATAATACTTACCATAGTTACATGTTAAAAATATTGCTAAAAGCTGAATCGTGTCCCTCTAAAATGTGTCAATCAAAATCTTAACCCCTAATGTGATTGTATTTGGGATGAAAGCCTTTAGGAGGTGAGTAAGGTTAAATGAAGTTATAAGGGTGGAGCCTTAATCCTGTAGACTTGGTGGCCCCTTTGCTACCAAACTCAGTTTCAACTGCTCACTGCTCAAAAGACAATAATGGGCAGGAACGTGTCAATAGAAAGGAAAAGTGCTTTAACCAGAAAAGCCAGCAATCTGGGGAGAGGGTGGCCTCCTGCTCAGAGATCACTCTGAAGATTCTGCTCAGCCATGGAAGTTTTTAAAGGGAAAAATGAAGGAAAGGATGCCAGTGAATCATTGAGGTAGGAGACTGGGCTCTGCCTGAATCTTTCTGATTTGTGCAGACTGGCTGACTCTCTTCGGTTATCTCGCCCCGTGATCTGCCTGCAGGATTGCTAGGGGGATTGTCGGGGGTGGAGAGCTAATTGTTATTTTTTTTAAAATTTAAGTATAGTCAATTGCAGTGTGTCAATTTCTGGTGTACGCATAATGTCCCAGTCATGCATATGCATACATATATTTGTTTTCATATTTTTTTAATTAAAGGTTATTGCAGATATGGAACATGGTTCCCTGTGCTATATAGAATAAACTTTTTAAAAATCTATTTTTATATGTAGTGGCTAACATTTGTAATTCTCAAACTCTAATTATTCTTTAACTGCTTAATTCTTCATTCTTGGTTCTTTTTATCCAGGAAAAGAACCAATAGCTTAGGCAAGACATGGTGTGTATTCAAGAGAGCTTAAGTCAGGAGTTAGCTTCAATTGCTTAGTGATCTCATTCCTATAATTAGGTTCTTTTAAGGTTAGAGGGAACAGACATGGGCAAATAGGAAAGGGGCAAAAGAGCTGCTTTCACTATGTGAACAAAAAATACTGCAAGCCATACCAGTAAACAAAGAACACTGGAACCATCAAGTCCTCAGCGGCTGCCGCCACCCCCCAGTGAAGACAAGCCTGCAGCCCAGCCTCTGCAGCCACTCACAGTGGTGCCCTCTGAGGGGACTCAGAATAAGAAAGGACAGGACACTGGCCCTAGATAGCTGGGTGCTTGTCAAAGGAATGAATTCAGTGAGCCCAAATGTTTGCTTCCTCCCATACAGAGAAAAGCGCTAAATTCTTCAACTTGAGATGCCTGGTTTTCTTCAGTTAACAAGTAATCTTTTAATGTTCCAACCACCTGGTCTTTGTTGTAAAGCTCCTGTATATCCTGGTTCCTCCCCTTCCTCTTCAGAGCCGTCCCTCAGAGCGATCTGAGAGGCTGTCATTCGGGCTGAGTCCTCAGCATTGTCCACCGAATAAAATATAACTTTCAACTTTAGGTTGTGCATTTATTTCAGTTGACAACTATAAGACAAGGAAGCAAGAGAGCTCTCTCTACCGGTTCCGAGGGAAGACCCTGGGACAACAAGGGTCTGCTTGCAAGTCAGGAGAAGGGCTCTCACCAGTGTCGACTGAGATAAATGCGCAGCCTAAAACTTGAGAGTTATGTTTTATTTGGCGGACATTTCTGAGGACGCGAACCCCTTCGAGCTGGGATGACAGCCTCCCAGATCGCTTTGAGGGACTGCTCCACAGAGGTAAGGGAGGAGCCAGGATATATAGGAGCTTTACAACAAAGACCAGGTAGTTGTGATGCAGGAAAATGGATGTGGGGTGTAAGGAGGGCCATGTCCCAGGCTTCGGTTGAGACCCTGAGATGTGCCCCGCCAAGTGTGGATCCTTGGCTTCGTGCAGGAAAGAATACAAGAGCGAGCCACAATTGAGTAAAGTAGATTTATTTAGAGAGATACATTGAAAGGCAAGAGAAAGGCCACGAGGTATGGGAGTTGGGTGCCCAGATTAGAATAAAAGTAGGTACGCTCTTCATAGACTGAGCGCAGGCCATCTTCAAAGGGCGGGGTGGGGGTGAGTGGCAGCTGGAGGCAAGGCACCTTGTTGCCAGTTTTTATGGGCTCAGTGGCTTCATATGCTAATAAGTGGAAGGACCAGTCTAACTAGTCTGGGGAAGGGGCTGGGATTCCCAGGAAGTTGGCCATTTCCCACTCTTTGACCTTCTGTGGCTAGCCTTGGGACTGCCATGGTGCCTGTGGGCATGTTATTCACCATGTTAATGTATTACAGTGGGCGTATAATGAAGCTCAAGATCTGCTAGAAGTCAAACTTCCCACCATCTTGAGCCTCAAGGCCTCCTGGGGGTAGAATCTGTCACCATTTTGATGTTAATTGCTGTAGCATTCCTTGAATCGCTGTGCCCTGCCCCCTTCCTGTCTCAGTTGGAACATTAAAAGATTACCAGTTATCTAAAGAAAACCAGGCATCTCAAGAAGTTAAAGAATTTAGTGCTTTTCTATGTATGGGAGGAAGCAAGCATTTGGGCTCACTGAATTCTCTCCTTTGACAAGCACCCAGCTATCTGGGACCAGTCTCCTGTCCTTTCTTATTCTGAGTCCCCTCAGGGTGCACCACTGTGAGTGGCTGCAGAGGCTGGGCTGCAGGCTTGTCTTCACTGGGGGGTGGTGGCAGCAGCTTACGACTTGATGGCTTCAGCATTCTTTATTTACTGATATGCTTTGCAGTATTTTTCATTCACACCAGCAACCTGCCCTGCCAGACCTTGACCTAGGACTTCCAGCTTTCAGAACCCTGAGGAAATGTTACGGAAATGACAGGCCAGTCAAGAAACAAGCACCACTCAGAGGGTTGGAGTACTCAGATGTATTACGCCGGCGGGCTCAGAGGGGCTTCTGCTCCGAAGCTCTGAGCACCTCCAAGACGTGTGCATGAGGTTTTATAGAGTAAAGTACAAGCTTGGGGTATTCGGCCAGTAGTCATGGAACAGCTTTAGCAGCATCATTATCACAAAAGTGAGGACGGGGAGGCAGAAAACCAACATTCCAAAGCCAGATATGTATCTTTGAAAACCCAGCTGGCTAGCAAAAAACATGAACAGCAAACCAACACTAATTAACTTAGATTCACAAGTTAGTCCAGCAGAACTCAGATCAGTATTCCGATACTTAGATTTGTGAGTTATCTTGTTAGACCAGCCCAGCTTTTCCTTCACAAAGTAAATTTGTGATTTTTCAGCTACCCAGCCTGTGGCGTTTTGAAATGGCAGCCCCGAGCTGACTAATTCAAGTATAAACAGGAGAGATTTCTTAAGATTTCTTCATTAAAATTTCTCAATCTATGCTGAGCCCCAAGAAGGTTCCTTTTCATCCACTTCTTTTAACTTTCTTTCTTTTTATTCCTTGCTCCTGAGATTTTCATCATCTTCCCCATATATCCTTTCACTATAACTTGCCTCAAATGCCATTGGGAAACAATTAGATTATAAATAAGTAAGTAATGATAAAGTTTTCCTTATCCTAAAACACTCAGCAATTTACATTTTTTTAAAAATATTCTAAGTCAAAGGAGAAGATTATTTGTTGATTGCTGCTTTTTTGATTTTTTTTCAGTTTTTTTTCCTGCCTCTGGCAATATTAAACCTATATCTCTAGACGTGCTATAATGCAATTTATTTTAATTGTGAGGGCAGAACTGCTGGGTTATGACTAATTCATCTCTTTGCAGTATACCTACTTCTTTATGGCTGCTTAATAAGTAATATTAACTTTGTTTGGCTTTTAAACCTAAGATATTGTTCACTAATACTCAGAGGTTTATCAGACGGTGCCAGACTTCCCAAGCGACACTTAGGAAGTCCTCTTTTCAGGAGGTAAAAGAGCAATATTCTTCTATGTGTGCTTCAAAAATATCACTGGTATTGAGAATTTTTTATTTTTCCAGTAAAAGTCACTCACATAGAGGAAGCTAAGAATTTTGCATCGGGTCAGAAATTCAGTTTGAAACCAAGTTCCCCTAAAACTGAGCTCCTCAGCTGATTTTATGATTAACCCCTATCCAAAACTTTATTCCCTTTCTTGTCCCACACCTGCTCCTCTCAAGATTGAGAGGTCTCAAAAAAAATGGGGGGGTTGAAACCAAGCAGGACCTCTTGGGTATAAAAACCCCTCCACGCCCATTTCTTGTTTGTAGAAAAATGCTGTCATCTCCTAGGTCTTCCCTGAGTTCCAAAAGCAAGCACAGCAGCTAGTTACTAACTAGGGAAGTGAGGAAATGCAGAGACATAGGAAAAGCAGTTTAACAAGGAAAGTTATTATAATAGTTCAGAAATAAAACAGAGTCCTAGTTCTTCCTGAAGGAGGGGTATGCGGAGCAATCTGATGGATAGCTGAGTTATTCTTCAGGAACCAGGACCACCCCCCAGTCCCCGAGGTGGAGGATGGTGATCTCACAAGCACTAGATCCCAGACCAGCTGGAATCAGAAGACTGATGACTGAGATTTCTGAAACACCACCCTGTTACCTCCCCACCAACCGATCAGAGGAAAGTCATGATTCCTACGGCCCTCACGCCCTAATATTGCCTTTAGGAATGCTCCCCTGAAAACCACTGGGAAGTTCAGGTCTTTTGAAAATAAGCTGTCTATTCCCCTTGCTTGGAGCCCTGCAGCAAATGCTGTCCTTTTCTTTACCGCAAACTGGTGTCAGTCAATTGGCTTTTCTGCTCAGAGGGTGAGCAGACCCAGGTTGGGTTCCCCGGCAAGTTCACCCGGGGATATGGCGACACAGCAAAATGCAACTTTCCATGAAATTTGTGTACCGTTTCTTCAATGCAGTTTTAAAATTTTAAATTAAAAAAAATTTTTAAGAGCTCCAGTTGAGATGATTCATCTATAGCTGGTAGATAGAACAGAGATTTTTAGGCAGAGAGTTGAATAACCAGTGTATCCAGCCCAGGTTACTTAATCACGCTAAGCCTAATTTTCCGCATCTGGAAAGCAGAAAATTATGATATCTTGGGAAGAGATAACAGACGTAACATGCACGTAGTAAGTACTCAAAAGTGTTCCTATCAATACTGAAAATGTACAGACTGTGCTGAGTTCTGAAATTAATAAATTGGTGACCATTAGGTATACCATTTATTTATCTGAGTTTTAGTCACTATGTATAAAATTGGGATTAGAAGATATGATATACATATTTCTCAGGGATCTGAAAATAAAGTAACTGGATGTTTGTTAAGGTGGTGTGGTGTTCTGGTGATTCGTTTTATATATTAACTTGGTTGGGCTATAGTGCCCAGTTACGTGGTCAAACATTATTCAGGATGTTTTGGTGAGAGTATTGTTTAATGAGATTAACACTTTAATCAGTGGACTTTGAGGAAAGCAGATTGCACTCCATGATGTGCGTGGGTCTCATCCAGTCAGCTGAAAGCTTGAATAGAACAAAAGACTGACCCCCCATTCCCCTCCCAGCAAGAGAGAATTCTGCCAGCAGATGACCTTCAAACGTGACCTACAGGTTTTAGACTTTCCAGTCGCAATGATTCTGTGAGCTAATTCTTTAGCGTCAGTCTCTCTTTGTACACACCCTATTGGCTCTGCTTCTCTGAAGAGTACTGACTAATACATAGATAGGTCGATTTATTTAAACTCCTATAAAATATTTATCAAACACCTAATGTATACTGACTGTACAGAGTCCTAAACAATAAGGACAGAGTGGTGAATAACATACAGAAAGCCTTGACCTCATGGAGCTTACATCCTGGTGTGAGATAGACAGGTGTGAAGTAAAAGTCATAGTTGTATGGCAAGGCAAGGGAAATTTAAACCAAAAATTTCTCTGCCTTTTGGCTTCCTCTCTCCCCACACTGTGCACTGTGTGTTTGCATTATGCATTGACCAGTTTTTTCCCACTGTCAGAAATACTTGCTCGGCTGGAAAACAGAACATTCTCAGAACAACTCCTTAAAAGATAATATTCCTTGTTGATCTTATAAGGAGCCACATGACCCACCACAATGAGGCTTAGATCTGGATTATGCAAACTGTAATACGTCATACGATGTACAGCCCTGTCTCAAAAAAATTGTATAACTGTGTTTTATTTCTAAGTGGTGGAACACTTCTCAGAGTTTTCTGGGATGTTCTTCCCAGGTTATAATACTTAAATTTAGCTCAGATAAAATTTTTCATTTCTTTCTTAAATCAACTGATTAATTTTTTGTCGACACAGACAAATAGCAAGACAGCATTATTTCACGTAGTAATAAGTGTTATGGAAAAAAGGAAACAGGGAGGAATGATAGCGTACATAGTGATAGAACATGAAGACAGATGTCTTCTGTTTGCCCCTCCATGTCCACTCTCTACCTGCCCCTACTGCACGCTCTGCTTTGGAAGGAAGCTGACTCAGGGAGACTATATTAATCGGTGTCCTCAGGCTTCTTGATGATTTAACTGCTGATAGAAATTGGAAGAAAGTGAAATCTGAATATTTATTTATTTTTTGAACCTTCCCCGCAAGGTGACTTTGAGCTGGCTTTGTCCCTTTTCTCTAAGTCATTATTCCTAGGAATCTACAAAGCTATCCTTCATTCTGGCTTCTGATAACTCTTAACACTCTGTATTACTCTGGGTTCCTGCACTATCACTAGTGAGTTTGTTATACTCTTGGAAAAATAAATCCTCAATGTATCCTGTTTTGAGTGTGTCATATGTTTCTTGTTGGTATCTGAGTGATACAAAACCATCAAAGAAGTTCTCATGAGGGGTGATGTTAAACTGAAGCCAACGTAGTGAGAAGGAGTTAGCCGTATGAAAATATTTGGAAGAAGATTCCAAGGAGAAAGAAGAGCAAGGGTAAATGTCCTTGAGATAGAAAGCAAATATGATGTTTGAAGAATAGGAAGAAGGTCAGTGTGGCTGGTGTGTTGAGTGACAGAGAGGATGTGGGAGGAGGTCAGAACAGTAGGCAGTGACATATATATCAGCTGGAGTAACACGATTAAAGCTCAGAAGTGTTTTAAACAGAGGAGTAGAGAAATATGAATTATTCTTTTTACAGTAGAAGACCTCTGTAGTGAGCTGAATGGTTGCCTCCCCCAAATATGTCCACAGTGAGTCCCTGACACCTGTGAATATCACCTTGTGATAATTTAGAAAAAGAGTCTTTGTAGATGTAATTATATTAAAAATCTTGAGGTGAGATTGTCCTGGATTATCCAAGTGTGCCCTAAATCCAACGACAAGTGACTTCATCAACAGAAAGGCCGAAGGAGATCTGAGATGTATGGAGGAGAGGGAGGATGTGAAGATGAAAGAGGAGGATGTGACGAGGGAAGCAGGGATTGAAATGCTGTGTCACAAGTCTTGGGAGCCAAGTATTGCCCACAGCCACCAGGAGCTGGAAGAGGTAAAGAGGGAGTGATTCTCCTCAAGATCTTCCAGAAGAATCATGATGCTGCTGAAACCTTGATTTCAGACTTCTGGCCTCCAGAACTGTGAGAGAATATATATCTGGTATTAATGCCACCCAGTTTGTGGCAGTCTGTTATAGCAGCATCAGGAAGCTAAAACAATCTCTACCAGGCCTCCAATTAACTCCCTCTGAAAATTAACCTTGACTTTGTTTCACCACCGGCTTTTCTTTGTTGCCGCCAAGCAGCTTGGATCCCAAGGACGTTGAAATGGATGCAAACCAAGGGGCAGTTGTGTCTATCTTCAACTGCTTATGTCAGTCCTACTTGTTTTTATAATTATTTAATGATGCAGTTCAGCATTATGTAAACTAATGGCATGTACATATGCATAACTATGTGCATAAGGGGATAAGTCGAGTTACAAACTGACTTAAAACTCGTAGAGAGACATCATGTGGGCAAATCCCACTGTGCTTTCTGAAGGAATAAAAGAAGGAGCCCAGTGTAATCAGGAGGCAAGACTAGAGCAATAAAGAACAGATCAACAGATGACAGATGAAGTTTCAAGATCTGGGGAACCAAGATTCCCACAAGGGGACAGATAATTGTTGATTTTTAACTCGAGAATAAATGAGCATCTGAGAAAAATGGTGGCCTTTTTCTAGGCCTGATCTTATACAAATAAACTGAGAACAGTTCTGCTTGTGATAGGGGCTAGATGTGCATCCAAAATTCGATCATTTGGACCAGGTGCACATTTTCATTCTTTGGGTCAGTTTCTCTAAATCTTTTGTGTTATATTCCCCAGAGCTTCTAAAAGTCCAGCTAATGAGGTCTTAGTCTTTGGGTTTATTCTATAGAATTCCAGAAAGTGAATGAACCAATCAATCAGCCACCTAATCAACCAGCTAACCAATAAAACACAAAACCAACAAGCAGAGAACTATAACAACAAACTCTTGAGAGTCATCATTTCTTTGAAAACTAATTTGAATATTTTAGACTACCTTATAAAATGAGAATTGACTTAAGAATATAAAGGTACAAGCATATATTAATGAGACAGCTGTAAACTACAGAAAAATATTTTAAAAATTTAATTAGATTCTAATCACCCATTGTTTTGAAAGTGTCTTTACATTCTGATTCATTTTAAAGACTGGAAATTATAGATGATTCACTGTGGGTGTGGCTTATATAGGAAACAGGGAGCAGAAATCCAGCCCAGAAATCTAGACTCCAAGGAAAACATAAAACTAGTAAATCTATGTACATTAATCATTTCAAGTTAAAATAAAATTCATGTGCAAGCTATGAGGGTATCATTGATACTATTAATAAGAATTAATATTTTATACACTAACAAAACATTTTTGATGAATTGACCAAATTCTGGTTCTTATCAGATTAAGAAGGCTTGTCCTCATCAGATGCTGACAAATCCTTGCGTTATGAACACTTCGAGTTTTTCATGTTGGAATGCATCATGCTTTTTGTTTCCATGTCTCTCCCCTCAACCACCACCTCCATCTGCCTCAAAAACACAAACAAACAGACAAAAAACAACAAAAAAACAACATTCTGCTTTAATGTTACAATAGCCCAGCACCTATCATACTGTCTGATGCAAAGTCTATCTGACAAAAGAGTTGTTGCTTTAAACTGATTTGGGTATTGGCCATCCAATTTGTCAAGTCAGTCATTTCTTACCTGTTATCAATTTTGTTTTTCCAGAAAAGGCTTCCTGGCCATTCCTTTAGCCTATTTAAAAATGATTAGCTAAAGCCAAGGCTAGTGAACAAGAGTTGTGATCTGGATAGGAAATAGTGATTTGAATTAGATAATGATGAACTAAAACAGTAGGGCAGCATCTCCTGTTTTGCTCACAGGCTGACTCTGAATGTCACTGTGACTGGAAGGAATTAAAATTTAAAGACTAGATGCAAACAAGTGTTTGTACTTCCCTACTAAGTTTCCAAAGAGTAAGCGCTACATCTATTTACTTAATAATAAATACAAGTTTGTTGAGTCCTTACTGCTTGTCAGTCACTCTGGATGTAAATGCCAAGGGTAATTTTACTTAATCATCCCACAAGCCCTAATCATGTCTGGAAACAGCAAAAACTATGGGACTTGGGGAGCCAAGTGGAGATTTCACCCCAGTTGTGATGCAATACACGGAGCATCTAATGTGTGCCACTCACTGCCCTTATGACTTCCTTCGGTTTCCTCTTCATCCCTCGCATCATTTCCATGAGGCAGAAAATCTCACTGCACTATTTTCCAGGAGAAGATTCAGACGCATAGCAAATAATCGTTTCTCAGCTCTGATCGATGGCAGAGGCTTGAATCAAACCTCGGTCGACTGCAGAGCCCGCAGTTGCACATCAGGTCTCCTTCCTCCAGGGTTTTATTTTCATGATGCCCATATGTGTTTCAGCTTTATACTTAGTTTCTCCGTCTTTTCAGGTGTGAGCTGGGGAAAGGAGGAGTTGTGTGCAAATTGTAAGGAAGCTTGTTAGTGACTTTGCTTTCAATCAAAACGAACAAACAGAAGCAATACTTCCCCTTTTGTGGAGGAGGTAACTAAGGTTCAACAAACTGAACCGAGTGCGGCAGGCCAGGGAGTAAGTGGCAGAGCTCAAAAAACCCTTGCAGTGCCGTCCTTGGTCTTCATATACCCACAGGGATCAGCCCTACCTTGTGAGTATAGCATGTGCTTACTAAATGCTTAGGAAGTCCAACTAGTTAAAACCGGGCTGATCCTCCAGTCCAGGTGTTTCGATGCCTTTTGCACTCACATGCATTCATGTATTCTGAGGTTTGCTCAAAATTGCTTTGTAGTCTTACCACATACATGCAGATTTATTAAAAATGTGGGGTTTCTAAGTCGACCTTCAGTCACAGTTGACATTTATGTTGTCACAGTATTTATCTTACCCTTTGACGTTACAATAGATTTTTCATCTTTTTGTTTTTAAAAATAAACTGCAATCACATGAAATCGAGATATAATCTCCATCTGTTTGAAAGCAGGCCCTATAGCTCTAAGGCTTTCTGTTCTTGGCCATTTATTCTCATTTCAAAGCTCTATCATTAAATGTCAGAGTCCTAAACAAAAGATTAAGGAGTTAGGGAAAAGCTTTAAAGTTACAGAAGACTGGAGAGTATTTTTTAAAAATTGACAGATTGGATAAATTTAGCCTGAAAAAAAAAAAACAAAACAAATCTTGAAGGCAAAGGCAAAGTTTGAGATACCAGAGAAATAAATAAAAAAGAAAACACTTTCAAAAGCATCTATGAAAATCAATGCACAAACCTATCAATTAAGAACAAAAGATTCTTTGTTCATGACCATTTTTAATGGTTAAATTATTCATAATTGTGTTACAAATATGGGACTCAGGGTAAGTAAAATCAAAAGCATACAATTATTCGGCATTCATTCATTTATTCATGCATTCATTCATAATTCTTCATTTTTCATTCATTAAAAAAGTTATTGAGCATGTACCAAATGCTGGGTATCATTAATTCAGGCAAGGATGCCTGTTTATTCTTCTTCTTTTGTTTGTTTAGAGTAAGGGTCTCCAAAAGGGTGTGTGTGCCATGAGCAGTATGTAGCGTAGAGATTGACACCAGGAATTTTGCCTAGCACACCAGGCAGCTGGGTTAGGGACTTGAACTGGATTGAATCACTGGCCTCAATTCTTCACTTTTCTCCTTTTCCCTCCAGTTCTGCGTCCTCTTGATTCTGGGCTTGGTCACACGACTTGCTTTGTCAAATGGCACGTGGGTGAAGGTGGCAGTATGTCAGATCTGAATCTAGGTCTTCAGGGGCCTTGTGTGCTTCCACTCTTTCTCATTTGTGCTTTTGCCATTACCTTGAGAAGAATTTTCTCTGTCTCTGCTGCCCCTTCAGCCTGGGCACCAGAATCAATGCACATAGAGTCGCCCCGGCCAGCAGGCAAATCTACAGGTTGCGGCCCAGCCACCCACCATCCAGTGCTCATCTGAGCTTTAGGCTGGTAGGAGTAAACGCCTGTTGTTTCTAGCCACTGAGTTTGGATGTGTTTTGTGATCAAGTGTTTTACTGGCAGCGGTTGATTGCCCATCTGTTAGCCTAATGCTTCTGACCTCTTCCCATCTCCTCACTTCTCCGTTAGTGAGGAATTTCCTGATTGGTGAGTTTGGAAAAAGAAGTTGGATACATATAGTCAAGTCATTTCTTCTTCCATCATTGTTGGGTGCACTGGTTGAAGGAGCTCACTGAGCCCACTATGGTCTGTATATAAATGTTAAGGTTTTGGTGGACAAGTTCAGAAATCTATTGATCAGCCAAGGCAAGCCTTGCAAGTAAGTTGCCCTTTTTATTAAGCCAGCCACCTACCAATCTGGAAAGGTCTTCCTCTTTCTTTGGTTGCTTCCTGCCTTCTACATATGGGGGCCAGTTTCTGATTAAGCCCAGGAAGCTCCTGGGGTTATGAACTAATACACGGGGGCTGCAGGCATAGAGATTCTACTCTGCTTCTGGTCTAAGTTCTACAGAGTGGAACACACACATACACACACACAGACACATACACACACACAAACACACACACAAACACATGAGGCACATGTACAGAAACCACCTGGATGGTCATGTGCATGAGTGAATTTCTTAATTTTGAGATTCAGTATCAGAAATCTTACAGGATCACAAACAGAAGCTAATCATTCACATCAGTTTTATCAGTAATAAATGTAGCATTTTGGCCTCATCTGCCTTTGTCTTGCTTCTCAATTTGTTCAGATTTAAGGAAAGAAGGAGGGACGTCAATCACTGAGCCTCTTCAGAATGAAGCTCTGGCCTGAAGGTTTCGGATAGCTGTTGTACACAGCAAGCTTGGTGGGTAAAGGCTCTTCCTTCAGGGTGGTGGTGATGGCAGTGAAGGAGCTGCATTTCAGAGATAGAGTTCATTTCACTGGGTGGGTTAGGCTGTGGACTTTGAGAAACAGGCTCTGAGTGATATTTAATTAGTGTAGGCATATGTGTATGCATGCATGTATGCTTGACAAACACTTACAAAGCACTTGTTAGGTGCTTTACAAATATGAAGTCATTTCATCTTCATAACAACACTGCATCATAGCATCATCGTATGTTATCATATAGTCTTACTATATCATAACGTTATCTTGTTTCAATGATGAGACTCTTGAAACACAGAGAAGGGAAGTAAACTGCCCAAAGTCACATACTTAGCAAACGGCAGAGCAAGAATTACAACCCTGGTATTATGTCTCCAATATTAGTATTCCTAACACTAAGCTTGGTCTACACAACAGATACTCAGGTTCAAAACCCATACATGGAAACATTTTGTTATGTTCAGCCTGTGTAGTATTAAGCCTGCTATGTGGATGTGACATTTTAAGCCTCATGACTCTTTAAAGGCGTGCTCTGAGAGACAAGCACACTTTTTTTTTTTTTCAGTTGAATTTTGACCACTGCCACTTGAGTACCTGGTTTACGTCTTAGGGCATTTGAACTTAATCTCTGTCGTTTTAGGACAATCTTCTGCAAGGGCAATCGTATGCGTCATAGGAGCACCACCCTATATCCAAGTCCTTTGTTTATTTTATGCAAAGTGAGCCTCAGAAAATATATGGACCATGGGGTTTGGTGAGACAACCTTTGGATGTATAAATGGAATAGAAGTTCAGACTCTTCAACTAAACTGTGGAGACTGTGGTCTGGCAAGCACATGTTGGACACACCAGCTTCAGCAAGGTGAAGATTTCAATAAAGCTATGGATTACAGGCACCATGATTAAAGGCCTAGGGAGCTGTTAAACCTTGACCACACACTGCAGAAGCCTTGGCCTCAGTACCTGGCAGGTTGCTGTGAAGCACCAGTCCCACACTGCCTTCAACAGTGGGCAGGTGGATGCTTGCTCTGTGGTTCCTAGACCCAAACTCAGGTAAGTCTGCAATTGGCCTCGGCAGAGGAGGCAAATTTCTGTGCTTTCATCTTGAGCTATGAACATGCAGCTTTTTCTCAGCAGGGTTGGGCAAGGCAAACATTTCACCATAAGAGAAAGTGTCTTCTTGGCCTTTTAGAGGATAGAGGAGAGAACAATATTCTTTCCCTTCAAACGATAGGCACATGACTTGTCCGTGAATTCAACAAAGGTAGTGGCACCTAACCTCTAATTGTCAGTCCCAAGAGTAGTCATGTAGTAGTAGACTAGTGGCTCCAAATTGTATTCTTCTCTTAGGCCAGGGGCTAACCTTGAATCCACAAAATTACTTCTCCGTAAGTTGATTTGTTGTGAAGCTAAGGACACATGGGTTTTAAGGTCTCTCTTATGCACAGTTTCCCTCCAAAGCTCTCTGAGACTTCCCAGCAATGTGTTTATAAGGTCAGATGTTTTGTAAAATTGACAGAAGTGAGATATTTGGGCCATAATCAGTTATGATCACTGGTTATTTAGACTCTGACTTGCCCTCTCTCTCTCCCCCCCACTTGATGGTGGGATGAAATTTGCTATGAATGTTTCTTGGGATCCAAATAAAATGAAGATAAAGTGGGGACACATGTAGCTTGAGTTGAGTAGGATATATGCCGATGGATCATGGTCTTTTCATGAAAGGTCATAGTATTGTTAGCCTTTCACGTATAGACCGTGACTCTAGGAATATCCCTTCCAACTCTGTGCTTACCCACCCAAAAGCATTACACACAGGAGCAGGATCAGAGGCCATAGACAGTTTGGTCATTGAAATTCCATACACCCACCACACACACACACATATATATACATACACATATATATATTTTTTTTTGGTAAAAATATGTCACAGATTGTATAAAGTTTAGACCCCACAGAACCTGACTCTGACGCTGTCCACAGGTTCATCCCTTCCAGATCTTACCAAGTTAGCTTTGGATTAAATTGTGCATGAAAAAGAATGGCTAGGAAAAATTCCACAGCAAGAAGTAGTGGAAACAGACTCTGGGCCAAAGGGCTTAAAATGCCTAGGAAAAAGTGGACATTATGTTGCTAGAAAGAATATATGCATTGATGATTGTTTTCATGGATAAAAGGAGAAATGGTAGTTTCCAAGAAAGGTAGATATTGACATAGTTGTAAATATGGATGTGGAAATATTTATAAATATATACTAGATAGGAGGTAAAGTAATTTGAAACACTGGTGACCTGGGCTACAACTGTTGCACATTTTTAAACTTTGCAAGAAGATGGTCATAACACAAATTGCATTCTCTGATGGTCAGTGCTTTAATAGTGTGAATTCTATTTAGAGTCTCTGAAAAATAAGCTAAGGATAAAATTTGCCATAGAACTAAAACAGAGAGGGAAGGAGAGAGTGATGGAAAAAGAGATAGACAGACAGAGACAAAGAGATGCAGAGACAGAATGAGAGGTTTTTGGCTGCTACAGAAGAAATTTTGAACCAGCCAGACATCAAGAGTGTTTTGTTGAAACCGAGCCAAATAGGAAACTGCGGAGGATGAATTTTAGACTTGAATTTCCTTGAACTTTAATTCACAAGGAAGCAGAATCTTAAACATTCATTCCTTTGGACTTTAACTTGCAAAGTTAATCAATTTTTCATTTTTTGAACTTAAGATTCTTCCTGAAATTATGCAACACAGTTTAAATTTGGGAGCATTGTCATACTTTGGCATTTTGAGTGTCTTAATGGCATTTAATCTTACTGTAGCATCACTAATAAGATATATTGTACAACATGACCAGATATAACTTGAGATGGAAAATAGCTTATAGAGGGAATTTTTAACTTCAGCTTCTGATCATGATTAAATGAAATAGTGTGGAGTTACCCTCCTGCAATACGAACTAAAGGGAAATGGGCAAATTATAGGAAGGAACTGTTTTAACATGTTAGACAACACGTGGCAAAAACCTGATGCCTGAAGAAACAAAACAAACAAGGTGAGCCCTGTGACGTCCCAGCTTTCTGAGTGGAGGGAATTACAGAAAGACGTGCAGTCGGGGTGCCAAACAGACTGGCAGTCTTGCTGGGTAGAAGAGGCAGAGCTAAGGGTAAGGAAGGTCAAGGCAGCTATGGGACGTGGGACTGAGTGCCCTAGAGAAAGGAGGTCATAGATGTCTGTACAAGGAGTCTTCTTGACTTCTTAGCTGAATACCAGCCTGTTCATGGAAAGAGTGAAACCCAAACCAAGCAGACAATAAAATCTTCCCAAGGGAAAAAAGCATTACTGGGGTGCTGTAAGCCAAGAAAGTCTCAGAGGTCACACAGAGTTGGATACTATGCGTGACTTCTCTGGAGACACCCTGTTGAATATATAGGACAATTAGGAGAGATAAAAGAGGAGCCTGCCATAAGAATAAAGAAAATCTTTTTTCCATAATAAATGCTACTATCAGTTCATGCCCCTCTAATAATAAACCTTTAAAAACAATCTTCATGGTTTTTAAAACCCAATGCTCATTTTGACTTAGTATTGTGTTCAACATTTATTTCATCATAGAATCACCCTTGGTGGCAGAGGTATAACAGTACTTTTCATTTTCTAGGAACTGTATGACGTATGAAAAGGTCTGTTTGCTTAACAAGGCTAGTTTACTAAGTAGTCAATTAAATTTCATTTATATTCTTCTATAAAACTTTGGCAAGGACTATGATAAAAATATCTTCAATTGGATGGAATAATAAGCCATTTTTCAGTAAATCACAGTAATACTGTACTTTGGAGAATAAACACAATAAATCTTGATTTAAGAACACAAGGGAATCAGATAATTTAAAGAATCTTGTAATTTTTTAAAACTTGGAAATCTTTTGGTAAAGTAAAGACTAGCCATTTGCCTTTCGCTTAAAAAATTCTCAAAATGATTAAACTCATGCAAAAGTAACTAAACTACCTGCCAGATAAAGCCTAATACTCTTTAAAATAAAAAAATAAATTCCAGCAAGAAGAACACAGCATTCACAAGCTTCATTATTCAATTAAAATCACCAGATTATAAAAAAGCAGACAAATGTGACTTTTTGAAGAGGATATTTTCAGCAGAAATAGATCTTGAAATAGCAGAGATGATAGAATTAATAGAAAAGGACATTAAAACAGATATTATGACAAGATCCAGATATTTAAATGTGTTTGAAAACATGGTACCAACTTTAAAATGGAATGTATGAAAAGACTGAATCACTTTGCTGTACACCTGAAACTAACATTGTAATCAACTACACCTCAATTAAAAAAAGATCTAAGGGAACTTGCAGAGATTAAAAATACAACACCTTAAATGAAAAAATACACTGGATATGATTAGTAGCAATTTAGACACACATGAAAATGAGATCAGCAAACTTGAAGACACAGCAATAGGAATTATCCAAAATAAAAGAGAGAAGAAAAATGCTTGTGTGGTGAATTTACAGCAGCATATATACTATAGATAAGATTGTTAGCTTTGTGTATCCACTTAAATGGGCCATGAGTGCCCAGATGTTTGGTCACACATTACTCGTGATATGTCAGTGAGGACGTGTTCGCGTGAGTCAACATTTGAATCAGTAACCTGGGGAAGGGAGATCGTCCTTCCTGGTGTGGGCGGGCCTCGCCCAATCAGCTGAAAGCCTGGATAGAACAAAAAGGCTGAGGCTCCCCTGAATGAGGGCACAGCTCCTGCCTGACTGCTTGACCTGGAGTAATCCGTTTTTTCCCTGCCTTTGTAGGCAAATTGAAACATCAGCTCTTCTTGGATTCAGCCTGCTAGCTTTCAGACAGGAATTCACTTCATCAGTTCTCCTGGGTCCCAGCTTACTGACTAGATCCTGGCACTTCTTAGCCTCTGTGGTCACTTGAGCCACTTCCTTACCATTAACCTGCCCCTCTCCCATATGTAGATAGATAAATAGATATATAGAAATAGATAGATCTTGTTCTCTAACTAATACAACATGTATATTGAAATGAATATATATATATGTACTCCAGAGGATAGATGGATGGATGGATAGATAGATAGATAGATAGATAGATAGATAGATAGATAGATAGATAGATAGATTGATAGATACAGCTGTGCCCTTAGCACAAGATAAAGTGATGCAGTGCACATGCAATTGGAACATCAGAAAGAGAGAAGAAAGAACAACCTTTTAAAGAAATAATGGTCAAAACAAGTGATAAATCTTAAAACATCGAGAGGAAAAAAGATACACTTAATACAGAGAAACCAAGATAAGGAGTGGAGCAGACATTTTACTTTTTCATCTTACTTCTCTTTTTGATTCAGATTGACATAAGACATCCTATTTATTACATTTCCTTAAATATGACCAAGTTAAATGTCTGTGGGGTGGTGAAATAGTAAGAACTTCCAAGTGGAGAGTTTGAATGTATGTCTTCCATTGTTGATTTTCATTCTGTTCACTGTGGTAAGCGTTATATTATCACATTGTTTAGTAGTTTATGCTAGCCTCGTTAAATGGATTTTCCCTTTATATTATCCAGTTTATGTAAACTGATTGTCACATATTGAACAGATGGCTTAGAAATTTTAACAAATAAATTAGCAGAATTAATACTTTTCTTCCTTCTAATACAAGCTTGTATTTACTTGTAATGCATATTTAAAACCATAATAATATGATTGGATATAAAAACTTAACTGAGATAATTTGAAGAAAGTTAAAAAAAAACTGAAACATGGCTGTTACTCATATTCTCTCTTGAAGAATTGTGTTTGTAAGGTGAACCATGCTTAGAGTTAACTGGTGATTATGAATCTGTATGCAACTTGTATAATTGTGTATTAATCACATACATGGTCTAGTGAGCATACAAGTTTAGAATGAGCCTAGTGTTCAATTACTCCTGTAAAGTCAGTACTGGGTTCAAGTACAACTTGTGCCACATCCTAGCTGAGAGAGGTTTTGCAAATCCCTTCAACCATGATGCTTATTTTCTCATTTGTATATGAGGAATAATAAAATCTTAGGGAGATATTTCAGCTATCAGTTAAGACTATGTACTTGTGTTACTCAGTGTACCATCTGGCACACTGTGCTCAACGAGAGCCATCTTTCACTGGAACGTGGTGGGACATCTTTTTCTACTAAATACAGGATGCAGTCTCTTACAATGTTATTTTTCACTTAAGAATATGCAGACCATTTTTACAAGTCAGTAAATATAATCACAAATCATTTCTTTAAATGGATGGATGTAATTTCATTGTGTAGACTACCATAAATGAATTGATTTAGTCCCTGTTGTATGATATTTAGATTTTTTTTTAGGTTTAAAATATATAAATGATGTTTTTATAAATATCTTTATTCCTAAATTCTAATGTTTTCAGCCAATTGTTTTAGCTATCTCAGACTGCTAATAACAGCAGACTGGGTGGTTTAAACCGCAGACACTAACGTCTCCTAGTTCTGGCAGCTGGGATGTCCAAGACCACAGTGCTGGCTGATTTGGTTCCTAGTGAGGGCCCTCGTTCTGGCTTGCCACCTTCTCACCATGTCCTCAGATGGTAGAAAGAGCTGTGGTATCTCTTCCTTTAAGGACACTAATTCCATTGTAGGGCTCCTATCATCATGAACTTATCTAAACCTAATTATCTTCCAAAGGCCCCATCTCCAAATTCCACCACATTGGTGATTAGTTTCTCAACACGAATTTAATGGGGGACAATTCAATCCATAGTATTGATTATTTCTTCAGGATTAATACTTAAATATTACAAGCTTTAGCAGTATGCATATATAAGAAAATATTAGAAATCTACACTCTGAAAAAGTTGTAATGTTGCTTTGTTACATTTGCTTATGTAAGTGCCTGTTCCTGCAATGCTCAATGTCATGTGCTGCTTTTGGCCAATATATCAAAATAACGTGATTGTTTCTTACTTCATTTTTAAATTCTCATCAGTAACTAATGGTATAAAAATGATTATGTTCACTGGTTATTATTATTGCTCCATTACTAATCATATACTTTATTTTATATCAAGTTTTTTATTTTAAAAATATATTTTTGTTTTAGATTTTAAGCTTTCCTGTGCTTTATTTACCCAGCCTTTTCTATCATATGTTAAAATATTTTTATTTTATTTTTTAATGCATTTAATTTTTTTCACTTTGTTTTAACGGCAGTGCTGGGAACTGAACCCAGGACCCTGTGCATGCTGAGTATCTGCTCCATCACTGAGATATACCCACTGCCCTGTTAGAGTATTTTTAAATACTTTTGTGCAGCATGTCTTCATTTTATGATAACTTACAACAGCAGTATGTTTATGTGGAGAGATTATTAACATCCATTACACAGCTTCTAAGACTGAGATTTAAGTCCCAGCAGCAAGTGATGGAAGTGAAATGTACAGTCAAGTGTCTGATTCTGGAATTTTTGCTCTTATTTCCCATGTTATAATACCATGTGACTCTAGGCAAGCAACTTAGCTTCCTTAATTTTTTCCTCATGAGGCGAGAGGACAGCAACATCTTACAGGGACTGTGTAAGCGAACAAATGTGAAATGTAAAGCACTGAACACATGGTGGGTGCAGAACAAATGTCAGCTTCCTCATTACAAAGCATAAATTAACTCTTTGTAATTGGAAGGAACATGCTGTTACCCAGGGTAGCTTCCAATATTATGTAATTTGAAATTTCAATTAGGATAGCCTCATGCTTCTTTCTTCTTCCCTCTACATCTGAAGGACCTGAAGACACATGTAAGAGGGCTATACAAAATGAACCATTTGAAAAAATATCTCTGAGTTCTCTTGAGGACCATTTCCCCATATGGTGAAGAAAAGGTCCTTCATTAGAGGCAGATAATGTCGTTCTTTATGAAGCATTTCACATTAACTGGTCCCAAAAAGCAAGCTCTCATGTGTGCAGTTGCATTATCTGGGCCAACACTCTGAGCCTCCTACACAGCTGAGAGTTTTACATACTCCAGGAAGCACTGAGCCTGAGCTGTTTTGACCAGTGGAAAAACAGGTTCTAAGCAGTTCCAGGAAACTAAAACAACAAAGTGGAAGGGGACAGAGGAACAATTTATTCCTCAAATTTACAAAGGAATCCTCAGTGAGGAGGGAAGCAAAATGCTTGCTTTCTTTTGACTGCTACCATTAAAAATGAAATTTAGATTTCACTTTAAAACCGTGGCATTCCAAGCTGAAGGTTGGCCACACACCTTTAGTTGTGCAAATAAACATATTAATCTCAATGGAGCTATGGATTTGCTTATTTTGTATTAGTGCCAACCTTAGAATGTGTTCTGATTGCCTGGTTTAACAGAAAACAGGATGTTAAATCTGGATGAAGTGAAGCTTGCATGTTAATGTAATTCTTTAGAATTAACGTTAGAAAATTGCTTCTATTTAAGGCAGTACCTGATGTGAGTGTTTCTTGTAGTTTTTCAGAAGGTTGTTTTTATAAATTTAAGCTGACAAGAGATCCTGACGCTCTCTGAGGGAGCAGTTGCTACTTACACCTGATTCAGGCCACAAGGTGTTACGAATACTCTATTATATGCCACTGGGCTTGCAGGAGGGACAATGCTGTTTTCCCCTGGGCTGGGAGCACATTTTCTAAGAGGGGTAAGTCATCCCTGATGTCAGTTTGTCCAGAAGATTTTTCCTTCTCATACTGGAAACCAGAACTACGAACGAGCTCCAGGTGGGGGTAACATTCTTGGTCTTGGTGAGGAAGCTTCTTGATGGCCAGGAGAAGGACGATGAAGACAGTTTCAGGTTGGAACAAATGATGTAGAAGAGGAGGGGGACTGAGAAGTCACCCTTCAGTATGTGTGCCTTTCATGATTCTAATGACACCTCTATCAGTGTGTACGAGTTAACTCTGGGAAAAGGTCATTCTTTTAAATTATGTTGCTTGTATTCCATCATAACAACACCAAAGTGACATATTTAAGCCTGTGCAGCTTAGGCGATAACCTCTGAGTCAGTGACTCTTGATTCCTTGGCTCAGAACTATTCTCTCCAAAAAAATACTGCCTTTCCTATTATTTCCTTTGCCCCTCTTGGTCAAAGTTCAACTTTCCAGCAGGACTGTTTTCTTCCCAAGAAGAAGAGAGTCCATCAGAGTTGATTAGTGTTCAACGTGCAAGCCTTTGCTTTCAACCCCGCTGCCTCGTTTTATAGAACTACACAAGGAAAGATGGCAACATCGACAAACTGAGTTTGACACTAAACTATGGTTCATATATCAGGTTTTCAGTGTGGGCAGCACAACAGAGACAGGATGAAGACGCAGAGTTAGCAAACATCTCTGGGGACTGGAACAGGCACCTGCACTTGAGAAAGGGAGGGCCCATGTTCCCCACTGCAGTTTGAGGCTGAACAAGAACTGACAAAAAAACATGCCTTCTAAGTCCAGTGGTTCCTGGGGGAGCAGGGGACATAGAAGGTAAGAAAGACACCTTTATCTGTCACAAAGAAGTAAAAATGCAATGTAGGGAAAAGGACATTGACATTGGGATCACATCAGCAAATATCAGAACACTGGCTCTTCCATAACCCATGTTAAGTTATTGGTCATAATTGAGCCCTAGTTTTCTAATCAATAAATTGGGGTTAAGGTTAGGATTATTTTTATAATACTTATATATATTTTATAATACCATTGAGTTGTTATAGCTTTCAAGTGAACTAAACCGCAGGTCATAAATTATAGCCCATGGCCAAATCATGCCACTGCCTTCTTTTGTAAATAAAGTTTTATTGGGACACAGCCTTGCCCACTTGTTTTCGTGGCTACAACTGTGGAGTTGGGTAGTTGTGACAGAGACTGAATCTATGGCTTACAGATAATAAAATATTTACTATCTGACTATAGAAAAAATAAATTGCTAGCACTTGAACTAAACTATGTACACTAAACTAAGTAAAGTACCCATTATCCTGGCACAAAAGGACTACTCACTGCTGAGCAACAAGTGTTAATTTTGTTATTACTACTATTACCTAGGAATAAGGGCTGTCCAGCTGATGGAAGCAAATGCTATTGTGTTAACTGTGACTTAAATTCTAAATCCAAAATCTCAGAGAACTTGACTAACATTCTACCTTTGTGCTTAATCCATGCACCATTTAAGCATATGGACTAATAGTATAACTAATAGCTAACTGTCTAGCGTGCAGCTACTAGTGTCTGTTAGTTTCCCACCGTAAGGAGCAGTTCTAGACTATGTTTGGTTATTAAGAATATCGTTTCTTTCTTCAGCACAACGTCTAGATTTGAGGTCAGTCTGAAAAAAAGACTTTTTCTCTATTTCCTACATGGTTCTTTAGAACTTTTCTCTCCAACTGTGTTCAAAGAAAAAGGGAGCACTGAGATTTCTCTTTCAGTCAATTAGAGCAAGAATCATACACTCTATCTCATTTCTCTGGGGTCTCACTCTGGTTCTGCCTTGGCTTCCCAAACTCTAAGCATCTCTCAAAAAGGAAGCATTCCCAGTCAATATGGTACTATGCCTTCTATGTGGTGAAGCCAAAAGTGGGTGTGATTCTTGTCAAAGTCTTAGAATGAGTGAAGTCTAAGGTAGTTTCATGTCCTAATCTTGCCACACATTTTTTTTTCTTTGAATATTAGTAGCTTGACCGCATTGGGATGAGACGGCAGCAAGTGAAGACCACAAAAAGGAAGAAATGTATGGCAATTTTTATAACTTTTATTTCTTCCACAACCTTTCATTACTTTATGTATCAAATTGCTAGTCATTTACTTGAAGACATCACTGAATAATCTCAAAGACTCCATTTGGTTCTATGCCCTGCAATTTCTCCCACCCGATGATAGAAGTCTGAGATATGGTGAACTTGATCTAGCCGAGGACTGCAAACCCTGAGGAAGTACACAGCAAACAAGACCTGGGCAAACTTTCAGACTTAGATACCTAGACCCCTCATGTCAGAGATGTGGAAACTGAAGTCCAGTGAGCCACCGGCCTGCCTGCAGCCCTGCGGCAGGGAATACAGAAGTGTCAGGTACCTTACAATCCTCCAGCTGCATTCTTTATAAGTGGCTAGAAAACATATCATCATACTATGTTGCATAAAAAAGTTAATCAAATGCTGCATTTGGGGTAAATGTTTATAAGTAAGATAGTATCCAATAAAGCCTTACTTTTTTTTATGCACCAACATTTTAGAGAACAATGATGCTTACTCATTCCACAGATATTTATCAACCAATAACCAGGTGCCAGAGATACATGAATAAATAAAACTGGTGAAAGTATCTGCCTTAGGGAACTTACATTTTAAAGAGATGAGCCAGAAAATTAGCAAATACAGTTGGCCTTCCATATCCAACAGATTACGTACTATGTGCATACTATGTTTAAGATTGCAGCAGGCTGGGTGAATGCAGAACCCGCTGTTAAGGAGGATTGACCGTGGGACTTGAGCGTCTGCAGATTTCCACAGTAGCTCCTGGAACCAATCTCCCATGGATATTGAGGGAGGACTGTAAATGAATAAGATATCCAGTGCTCTGATGGTGATAAGTTCTTCGATAAAAAGCAAAGCTGAGAAAGGGAAAGGGGCTGCAGGGTTAAAAATATCAGTTAAAATATGATAGCCAAGACATGGAAACAACCTAAATGTCTATCAACAGATGACTGGATAAAGAAGTTGTGGTGTGTGTATATATACATATACATGTATACACACACACACACACACACACATACACACATATACATACAATGGAATACTACTCAGCCATAAAAGAGAATGAAATACTGCCATTTTCAGCAACACGGATGGATTTGGAGATCATCATTCTAAGTGAAGTAAGCCAGAAAGAGAAAAAAACTATATAATATCACTCATACATGGAATTTTTAAAAAAGGCACAAATGAACTTATTTATGAAACATAAACAGACTTCACAGACATAGAAAACAGACATGGTTACCAAAGGGTATAGGGGGCGGGAATAAATAAATTGGGAGTTTGAGATTTGCAAATACTAACTACTATACAGAAACTAGATAAACAATACGTTTCTACTATATAGAACATGGAACTAGATTCAATATCTCGTAGTAATTTATAATGAAAAAGAATATGAAAATGAATATATGTACTATATGTATGACTGAAACATTATGCTGTACACCAGAAACTGACACATTGTAAACTGACTATACTTCAATTAAAAAAAAAAAAGATGTCAGTCAACTTAAAGTAGAGTGGTTCAGAAAAGCTGGGAGATGCTTCAGCAAAAGCCTGCAAGAAAGGAATGAGTAGGTGATGTGGATTCTGGAGAGTGAGATTTCCAGGCTAGGGAAGTGTCAGGGAGAGGACCAAGAGACAGGAGGCTACCCAGTCTTTGAGGAACAATTATGAAGTCATACATGGCTGGATTCCAGCGAATCAGAGGGTAGCCCCATGGAAAATGGGAGGGATGAACAAAGAACACTGCAGTGTTCTACAAGCCATTTTTGGCTGGGTTTGATCCTGAGTGAAATGGAAGTCATTAAAAGTATGCAGAACTGTTAAGTGGCCTGATTCAAAATGCTTGCTGTTTGAGAATAAAGAGAAAAATATAAAACATGTTGTTCTGATAGAGGAAAAGAAAATAAAAGTTCAAAATTCCTCCCTGGCATAAAAGACAAATTTTCCGTAATTTGGTTCGGTTGTTACACTCGCTCCATGTGACCTTTCCAACAGTCAGATGTCCTCCAAACTTCTCCAAGATCCTGGCAAACTGCTGCTCCCTCTGTCTGATCTTACTTCTCCATCTTCTCAGAAAAACCAATGGCTACGTAGCTTTCAAGATTCAACTCAGTGAATCTTGACTCTTCTGCCAGATGTTTCTCAGCTGTGTTAGCCTGGTCCCTTTGCTCTGGGGCCACTGGCAGCACTGTGGGCAACCCAAGACCCGGCTCAACGAACTGTTCTCATCCGTTTGTGTGTCTGCTTCTGCAGCTGGACTCTGTAGACAGTCAGTCTCCATGCTTGGGGCCAATGCTAAGTGTATGTGCAGTAAATAAATGACTAAATAATTAAAAGAAAGAGTGGGTGAACAGGTTCTAGAGATCTGTAGTACAACATGCGTCCCCTAGTTAACAATATGATATTGGGCACTTCAAAATTTGTTAAGAGGGCAGATCTCGTGTTAAGTGTTGTTTACACACACACACGCATGCACGCCAATGAAAAACAGGAGGACACAGGAAACTCTGAGAGGTTCTGAATATGTCTACTGCCATGATGGTATCATGGGTGTTTACAAATATTCCATCTCATCAAATTGTACACATTAGCTATGTATATAATTATATATCAATTATACTTCAATAAAGCTGTCAAAAGAAAAAAAGGATGAATAATACCTAACTATTCTCTTCTCAGCCACTGTGTTCCCTATCCGCATGGCACTGATGCTCTGAAACCCCAGTATGGCAATGCTTCTCCAGGCTCCTTCTTTGTTTCATTTATCTTCCTTCTCAACAGCCTTGACTAGGGAGACTCAGGCAATGAGATAATTTTTTTAGACATTAAAATGTTTTCCTGAACCGTAAAAGACACAGATCCCATTTACACTACCAATACAGAATGTGTTTCTTTTGAAGAAATCTGAGCATCTCTGATGAACTCTATACACATCTATTTTTATGTCACCTGAGAGTCTTCTCACATTTTTATTTGCTTTTACATACTGAGGTGCCAAATTTAACTCCATCAACACAACCTCCCAGAAAAAGGGAGCAGAAGACAAGTGAAGATGCATTAAGATGCAGGAGCAAACGGCTCACAGGGGTTCTCTGCACTAGGCCAGTAATCACAGCCTGTGCGGTCTGGGGAGTGTGGACACACGCAGACACTCATGATGCTGGTACCAACATAAGGTGACCTCAGTAAGACTGGCAAAAAAAAAGAAGAAACTGAAAAAATTGACTGTACAAAGGTCCCCTTTCTCTCTTTCTACCAAGTCATCTTCACTTCAAGCTACCCAAAACTGGTTTTGTGGAATTTTCTAAGCACCAGGAGATCATGAGATCATAAAAGAGCAGGACTCAAAGTGCATGAGGACTGGAGGGGAGAAAAAAAAGTTTATTTCGTTTGTTAAAGGTCAGTCTATCTGGGCCTTACACATTGACTTTCTTAGCTGCCACAGTTAAACAAGGCTCAGAAATAAATGTATTATAGGCAATGGTGTGTTTGCAACCATCGAGCTGAGCTTTAATTCAAGAATGCAATCAATAAGGTTTGTGTATCCATAACAGAACATGAACAGGAAAAATCTGCGATGGGGGCATGTGTGTTAGAACAGCTGCCGGTATCTCAGGCCAATGACTCCTTTGACAAATGATCCCCTGCTTCCAATCAATAACTCATAAGCCAGAATTTACTTTTTCTTTACCTTGAACTATAACCAAAAGGAGGCAAACATCACTATAATTTCCACTTAAAACATGGGTAAGAGTTGATTGTGTGTGTGCATATATGAGTGCGTATGGCCCAAAGGACGAAGCATGACCACCAAACGCAGGAGGTTCTTCTGTTGGGGGCTGGGTGAGGACTTACAGTTGTGGAGGGAGAAAATAACTGCTGAAGAAATGTGGCAATACGCGGTAAGTTTCCTAAGTACTTCTTGCCTTTTAACTTAGAATTCCATTTTGTCTGAATGTTTCCTATGGAAATAGCCCATTGTTTGGGGGAATGGAAGACTATACACAAAGAAGTTTATTGCAGCGTTATTTATAATAGGGAATAATAAAAGCAAGCTAACTTCCCAACAGTCATGGTGACCGTCCTGAATTGGATAGTGCACAACAAGTATTAAAGCCATGAGAAAAAGTTACGAGAAAAAAGGATGAGAGGAAATTGGACCCTTGGTATTATTTCAAACACGTAGAAAAACATACATAGCACAAATATGGGACATAAATATGCTAAAAAAAATCCAGTATTGATTTTAATGTTTTGGGAATAAGAAAGACTTTCTTTCCTTTTCACTGTGTATTTTCCACATTTATTACAATGAGTAGCACTATTATTAAAATAAAAAAAACCTTTTACTTAATAACATGATTTCCTAAAATTACCAGCATCAAGGGAAGAGACTGTAAAAGAAAAGGCTAATAAATTTACTCTCTAAACATTAATAAGCACAATTTCTTACTTTCAAAAACATTATAAATAAAGCTAAAAGTCAAAGAGCAAACTGGAATTGGAAAATGAAACTTAGATTTAATTTTGTTGATAATTGCTAATGTTAAAAATATTTAAAAATAATAAAAAAGTGATTATTTTAATATATTATATAACATTATATATATTAAGAACATTTACTTGTATATTATAGGCTATATGTATTAAAATTCTATTATATAATAAAATATGTAATTATGTGTAAAATATGTAACATATAAATATTCTTGACATATAAATCAAGGCAAAATCAGCAAATCAGCTAGTCAGATGATTTGAAATAAACACACCAGCAAAATAACCAAACATAAACTTTCCAAAAGAGGAAACATGAACGGACAATAGTGTCAGGCCTAGGATTTAACTATTAACGTGACGGTTCTCCAGAGAAGATTAAATTTTCAATCCCACAGAGTCTACTGTACCAAGATCAGGGACAGAGTGGGACCCAGAGTGAGCAACTCCGAGTCAGTGACTCAAGAACTTTTTTTTAAACTTTGTGTATTTATTTTTATTGAAGTATAGTTGATTTACAGTGTTGTGTTATACTCTGGTGTATAGCACACTTGTTCACTTATATATATATGTATATCCATTTTCATATTCTTTTTCATTCTAGGCCACTACGAGGTATTGAATACAGTTCCCTGTGCTTTACAGGAGGACCTTGTTGTTTGTATGTTTTATATATAGTAGTTAGATCTACAAATCCCAAGCTCCCAATTTATTTCTTCCCACCCTCTTGCTCCCTAGTGGTTACCAGAAGAGAAATTTGTTTTCTACGTCTGTGAGTCTGTCTCTGTTTTGTAAATAAGTTCATTTGTGTCCTTTTCCTAGATTCCACATATAAGTGGTATCATATGGTGTCTTTCTCTCCTGAACCTTCTGAGCCACAGAAACAGCCCACTTTTCCCCTTAAGGGCGAGAGCACTCCGCTTGCTTACAGCCAAGGCAGAGAGCTCTGCTGTGTAGAACAGCACGCACCTTCCTCAGGATTTCCCCCTACTTTCTTATCTGGCCAGCAGACCAATAATTTAAATCAAGTCACTATGCCACCTGGCCTGGGAAGTGATAAGCCTGCTAGGTGAAAAAGGGATTAATTGAAGTTTATAGGTAAAGAAACTGTTATATAGGTGCTGACTTTCACTCAGTTATGGTTAGGACAATTTTACTTGGTAAAGGAGAATTACATCTTTGTTTTCATCTTCTGCTCTAGGTTGCTGTGATAATTGTATGTTTACTGAGATTAACAAGAGAACATTACATGCCATTCCTGGAAATATCAACAGAAAAATTTGGAATTTCATATTCTTTTTTGCTAAGTTTTCTCTCATGATCTATAACAAAATACATTTTTATTTATAGAGCATTCATGGCATGAATCACTAACTGCTGAATTTCCAAGGAGATTCAACTCATTGATATTAAACTTTCAATAGGCAACTAGATTGTGTAGAATATGATTATGGAACTCAATTATGTATTATTTTTATCTCTAAACACAAAGAAGTTACAGTAAATGCTAAAATAATGCAAATCGGGTGGGAGAGGAAATTTAGTCAACATCCGTACGGAATCTCACTTATTTTTCTTGAATTATTTTCTGCTTTACTTGTAACAGTTACTTGTACTTTCTTTCTTACACCTAGGTCCCTCATATATTTTTGGCGGACACTAGTACCTAGCATAGCACCTTTCCCGTAGAACTTCTTCTGATTTTTGTTCTTAGAATTAGATTAGTGAGTTGAAAGCAAATCGTATAATGCATTGAGCTAAGTGCAAGCTCAGATGTATTCATTTTTTTCATGAAACATGTACTGTATTGAAAAGCATGGTCTCTGCTCCCAAGGGACTCACATCTTTAAATGCCCTGAAATGAACAGATGCAAAAACCAAAACCTACTTGATAGAAAAGATCCTCCATGAATTCTGGCTGAAGGTGATAATAATAGCGTGACTTCCTAGATAAACTCATTGGTCTAGTGTCAAAACAAGAGAGTTAGATTTTCTCACAACTCATTACGACACACATATAGCAAAAAAATACCCCCAATTTAATACTTTATCTTAATGTAGTTTATATTCTCCAGATTCAAATTTTACAAAAGCTGTTCAAGAATCTGTCATAGTCTATCGTAGGCTCTTTTGCCTCCTATAATTAGTGTCTCTTCTCATTTAATTTTTTGTGCAAATAGCGATCACTCTATCCTACTTTGCCCCAGCTCTTAGAGCATAGCAATAATGTATTTTCTGAACTCGATTGGGAAAATATTAGTCTGATTTTAAGGCTCATCTCAACTGTAAGTTCTGTGATGCTTTCCATGTTTTGTCTTAAAAGTGTCAACCTCTCCTCTGTTTTTGCTCCTATGATTCTTACTCGAAGAGGAAAGGAGGATATTAGAAAAAGAATTAACAGAAATACACCAAGGAGTCTCATCAGTTCATGATATGAGCATATGTCGTGGAGTTCAGTCTTCCCTATTGCAAGAATGCATACATTATTTTTAATAACTGCTCAATCTAAAAGTTGACTTCAAAGCATAATGCCAGAGAAACATTGCCCATAACTCTGATGATTCTGAGGTTATGTACATGTAGATGTGAAATATTTATGGAAAACATAAGATGTCCAGTGTGCACTCAGCGTGTTTGTAAGGGTCCGCATTCTTTTTGTTGTTGTTGTTGCTGTTACTATTGTTGAAATTTTGAATATAACACTGAGTGGGCACGTGCTCGTTGCGGTCCCCCAAGTCTGTACTCAAGTCATAACTCACCTATTCAGTGCACCCATCCTCAGTAATCTCATCTGCAAATTAGTAATGACAGTATGTAACTTCATAAATGGATTGTAGAAAAATTGTGCTCTACACTGGAATTTGACACAACATGTAAAATGATTATAAATCAATAAAAAATGTTAAAAAAAACCCCACGGGATTTTAAAATTGTAGAATAGATAAGATTATACTGTAAAGCACAGGGAAATATACACAAGATCTTATGGTAGCGCACAGAGAAAAAAATGTGACAATGAATATATATATATGTTCATATATAACTGAAAAATTGTGCTCTACACTGGAATTTGACACAACACTGTAAAATGACTATAAACCAATAAAAAATGTTAAAAAAATAAATGGATTGTAAATATGAAATAGCATAAGACAAGAAAAATCTTAAAATACTGCCTGGTTATAGAAAGCACTCGATGTATGTTGATTTTTGTTTTATTAACTCAAGCTCTTAAGGAAGGTGAGCAGCTGTCTTCTATACAGTGAACCATACTATGATATTTGCTTTCTGGAATTTATAGAAAGACGTTTATATTATGTATCTTTTAACTTTATTTTCTGTCTTCTGTTTATCTATCTATCTATTTATCTATCTATTTATTTATTTCTGCTAACTGAAATATATACTATATAATACATAAAAATATATATTGAAAGGTTAATTCAAATATAATGGAAGTTGAATGATTATTGTCAATGACAATAGGAAAATCGCTTTTAAACTAGGTTTTTGTAATATATTATGCATAAAATATATTGCTTGGAAGTTTCATATATGTAGCAGTATTGTTCTTAAAACAAATTTGTAAGTCACATGTTATTATCACGTTTCAATGAGGAAACTGAGGCTCAGAAATGTACTTACTGAAAGCAACTTGGCTAGTCTATACTTGGTAATGTAACAATTAGTTTCATATATTTATCTGAACCCCACTCAGGTTCCTTGTCCACAAAATTATGCGTAGAAGGTAATATGTAAAAGAAGCAAACCTAAATAAAATCATAAAATTTAAAAGAGGGTTATAGTTAGTGAATCAACATAGGTAAAACTGAATTACACCAGTTATTGATTTCATAAAAAATAAAGTAGAAAAACAGGAGAAAGTGAACAGAGAAAGGATGGGATAAACAGAAAGCAAATTACAAAAGAATACACTGAAACCTAACCAAATCAATAATTACACTATATGTAAATAGTCTAAATTACACAATTATTTCAATTAAATCAATTATCTCCGTTTGGATATAAAGGACAGCTCAACTACATGCTGCCCAAGAAAACAACTTTTAGTATAAAGGACCAAACAAGTTAAAAGTAAAAGGATGAAAAGTTATATTCTTTGCTCTGGAGGAGGAGTTCAGAGCAAAGAATAATGCAGGGTAACAAAGTCATTTCATAATGATAATGGGGTAAGTTCCGTAGGAGAACGTAACAATCCTAAATGTTTATCTACCTAATAATAGGACCCTAATACACAGAAAAGTAACAGTAATAAAATTAAAGGAGACATAGTTAAATCCATCGTTAAAATCAGAGATTTCACAACTTCTCTCTCAGTAACTGACATTACAAGTAGACAGGAAATCTCTAATTGTGTCAAAGATTTAAAGAGAATAATCAGCCAGCTTGATCTAATTAATATTTATAGAACACATTCTGACAGCAGACTATTATTAAGATAAATTAAAGAAGATTTACATAACTGGAAAAATATGCCCTGCTCATTGGTCAGTAGACTCAATGTTGTTCTTCCCAAATTAATCTATTGATTCAATGCAACCATAATAAAAATCCTGGCAGAACTGTTTTTTTCAGCAAACTGACAAGGCGACGCTAAAATACGTATGGAAATGTGAAAGTCCTAGAATGATCAAAACGATCTTGAAAAAGAAGATCACAGTTGGAAGTGTAAGACTACACTATTTCACATATTATTTTAATGTTACACCAATCTAGAAAATCATCATGTTTTCGGTGGAGCAGATTAGAGAATCTAGAAATAGCATTTTCATATATGGGTACTGATTTTTGATAAAGATGAGAAAGTAATTCAGTGGAGAAAGGGTAGCTTTTCTGCAAATAGTACTAGACTAGTTGTATGTTCATGTGCAGCAAAGTGAAATTTCAATACGTACTTTATATCATATGCAAAAATTAAATACATCATATATCTAAATGCAAAACCTTGAGCTTTAAATCTTCTAGGGGAAAACTACTGTGACCTTGAATTAGGCAAATAATTTTTAGTTATAACATCAAAAATATGACCCATAAAAGAACAAATTGATAAATTAGACTTAGTAAACATCATGAAATTCTGCTCTTCAAAAGCCACTTCAGAGAATGAGGGGGCAAGTCACAGACTGGGAGAAAAATGTTTGCAAAGCATCTCTCTGTTAAAGGACTTACATTCGTATATATACATAAATGAAGAAGGCCCAATGTCACCAGTCGTTAGGAAATGCAAATTAAACTTACAGTGAGGTCTCACTACACACCTACCAGGATGGTTAAATGAAAATGAAAAAAAAAAAAAAAAAGATTGATCATGCCGAGTGAGACTTGTACGTGAATAGCAGTTTTATTTATAGTAGCCCCAAACTGGAAACAACCCAAAATGTCTATTAAGAAGTGAAGCTGAGATGGAATATTTCTAATTCTAAAAGTACTCAAGTATATGAGACAGAGATTATCTTTTTATGAGGGAAACTCCCAATTCCAGAAACAGACTTTTAATTATTTTGTACTTACTTTGGTAAAGATGTATATCTTCATTTTGAGTCTGTGATTTGTATATGAGAATGATGATACAGTTTTATTTAAGCATAGCAATATAATACACATGGAGAAGGCAAAAAAAAAAAGTGAATGGGTGAACAGTGTCCCTTAGTATCCATATAATTTGAAAACTATTCAGTAATAAATAGGGATAAATGTTGATATACCCTAAAACATGAAGGAATCTCAAAATAATTCTAAGTAATGGAAGCCATACTGAGAAAGAAGATATACTGTAGAATTCAATTTATATAATTCAAAGGAAAGGAAAACCAGTCTATGGTGACAAGAAGCTGAGCCGCTGCTCCCTGGGCAGGAGTGGATGTGTGGCAGCAAGGAGTTAGTCAGAGGGGTTGCAAAGTACGTAAAGAAAAACGGGTAAATTACATTAGCAATTTTAATCTGGAAAATTAAAAAAATTCAAATGCCTAATTAACCCGAAATGTTCAGCCTTGGCACTAATCAAGGAAATGAAAAGAAAGTGTTTTATCAAAAGAAATTTATTAATCAACTGATCAAAGATTAAAAATCATGATTCTCTATGGTAATAAAGATAAAGAAGATGGCCACTCACGTAATTATCAATAAAAATATAAATTGTTGCATTCTGTCTGAAGAGCAATTTGTTTCTATGTAAACAAAGCCTTAATTTTTTTTCAAATCAATGCCTAAAAGCTAATCTGAAATATCGATACATATTGATGCCAACATCTCAACATTTTTATAATAGCAAAGATTTTATAACAATACAAATGTCCAAATTTAGGTATACCACATGCCAAAGTGCTTAAAATATACTTTTTTTTGCAAAATGTTGAATAATATGAGAAATGCTATGGTTATCTATGTTTGGTAGAAAAGTTGGGTAAATATAAATACAAAAATTACTTGCAATACATAAAATATATACTGAAAAGAAAAGGAAAACATGTTACACTATAAAAAGTTAAATCGTTCCATTGCTTTATATTATGTATTAATACTTAGAAATGGGACTGGAAGGATAAGTGACAAATACGCATGATTCTCTTACATCAAGGAAGGGAACTGAATATTGGAAGGAATAAGAGAGAATATTTGGAAAGTGGACTTCAATGTTTCACTGTTAAATCTGTGAAGTTTAGCCATTTAACAGCACGAATATACTTGTGTGTTACCTCCATCATATGCTAATGCTTCTGTACATGCTTAAGACTCCCACATTGCTATCTCTGGTCTTAGCACCCCCCTTGGCCCCGAATATATACACACTTCATGAAAGTTCTAATTGTTATACAATATGTATTTTAAATAATTTATAGACCAAGTGCCACTATAATGCACGTGCACTCACTCACACACACACACACACACACACACTCTTACAGAATAGTCTAGGGACAGATCTCTTAAATTAGATTTATTCTGCAAGTAACCTAACAAGGCACTTTTGTGCACTGTTCATGGCATCAGCCCTCTCTTCTCCAATTAAGCTGTCCCGGGAACTCCATGGGTGGTTAACGTATAGAGAAATAGTATGAAGCACTTTTACTGCTAATGGAAACGGGGAAGACTGTGTCAGTGGTATTTCGAGAATTTTGCATTCTAGTCAGAATGACAGACAATGAAGAAATGCCTTAAAAGCAAGTTCTCTTCGGACAATATTTTTCCAAGAACACATTGCTCAAGTTTCTGTTGTTCAGGAGACACAGCCCTATTGATACAAATCACATCAAAGCCATTTGGGATGAATTGGCATGAAGTATCTGGCATGGACATTCTACCTAGTTGAAGATTTAAATAGGTATTTGGAAAAATCTTTGCATTGCTCCTCTTATTGAGCCTCTAATCATCCCATTAACATTTATTGAATGTTAGCCCTTGAGCAGCTGCAATCACACCTGCTCTGAGGAAACTTTATTTTTCAAAGTATGTGCTCTGTTTAAAGCTCTGTGTTTTATAAAGGAGCTTTATGCACTTAAAGAGAGAGCTTGCAAAAACCCAGATAGTCTGTGAGTGGAGCTATTATTGCCATGTAATGATGTATAGTGTGTTCCTTATTAACACCGGTGATTTTTTTTTCCCTTAGCGTTTCTTTTCTCTGTGCCCTTGTGGCTTTTCCCTTCCCAAGAAAACTCATTGCCAGAGATTCACGTTACCATTCACTTGTCAGTCTTGAGCCTGGGGCCTCTAAAAGTAGGTAGAGCTTGTTCTAGGCTGGAAGCCCAGTGGGACTTGTAGGAGGAAGCAAGAGTCACTAACTTTGAAGAGCCCCAAGGCGCCTCGAGGCCAACCCTACAACGGGGTGCTAACCACCAGGAATAGACCAGAGGCCACGCTGGGCCAGTCCCTTTGCTTAACTGAACCCGGATTCTCTGCCTAATGGGTGTACCAAGGGACTTGGAAGGAAGATCATGATTATCTTTGTAATAAATAACCCTCCTCTGTACTACATGGGCATGAGGGATGAACTTTGTCAAAGACCAAAGGTACCTCGCAGCTGCTAACTCTGTGACCTTGGGCAAGGTGTTCAGTCAACCTGAGACTCAATTTCCTCACCTGCCAAAGGAAGCTAATGATAGCTGCCCTACCTTCTCTGATACGCAGCGATGCTCTATGTAATGAATTTAGCAGATACGAATCGAGGCTTGGCTTTGTATGTGCTTGATTCAGTAAAAGAAAGCAAGGATGCAACATGAATAAAACATGTCCCTACTGCAAGAGAAGTGGCTCACAGTTCATCAGGAGGGCCAACCAGGTAACTGATGGCGCCAGAGGGTGGGGGTGCCATGATAAAGCTACAGGCTATATGCTAAGGGACACTTAAATGAGGGAATAATTAATTCTCCTGTGAGAGGGAGGGTTATGGAAAAGGTTTTACAGAAAGGATGATTTTTTAGCATCATCTTGAGAAATGAGTAGGAGTTTGCCGGGGAGTGAAGGGTTGAAGGACATTGCACAGAGTGGAGAGCAATCAATAAAGAAACTTCACAGAGGAGAGGGATGTGGGGAATGTGCACACTTCACGACATGCAAGCAAGAGTTCTGCCATCTGCAAAGTGGTACAAGAGTAGGGTGACATTATTGTCAAAGCCACACTGAAGTCGTCTGAGAGCAGAACTAATCTCTCTTCCCGCCCAAGCCCGTGGCGTAGTGGCCGGGCTGGTAGTCATGACTTCTTTTCTTGTGTTGTTTTGCTGAGTAGTTCACTTCTGAAAGTTGCTATACACACCAAATTTGACAAAATCAAGTCGCACTAAAGGTCTTTAGCACTCCACTTCCAATCCCCACCCCCCAAATTGCTTCTAATTGTGATAGTATTTCCTTCTGGTATTTCTAAATACTATCTCTAGGCCATGCTTGTTTCTTTTTCGTGTTGACCCACCATCTATTGACTTCTTGTTATGAAAGATAAAACTTTACCCCTCTTTCACCATCAGTTCTCATTATATTTTGCCATCCCTGTATATAGAAAAGTGGTTATCTAACAATTACCTAAGTCACCATTCGGTGCATATAAATTATGATTGCGTGAATGTTGTTCAAAGGTGACCCTGCTGTGTACTGCTGTGTGCTATGAAGAATCACTTCCTCCCTTGCATGATGCTGTTCATTTGCTCATCTTACTAATTACCTTGATTATTTTGGTTTGGGTGTCCATGTATTCATCCTTAATTGTTCTCTTCTCAAATAGCTAATGGAGGTGTGAAACTATTTTAAAAAGGGACAGACACATAGAGTAAGACTTTTCATTTTTCCCTTTGTCTCTTTTGGGGGCTGGGGAGGGGGTCCATCTTCTTACCCCAGTTTTCACTGATTTCTCTTTAGCCCTGCTTCAAATGGAAAATTCTTCAGTATAGTCTTACTTGGAATGTCTTGTTTCCTGGATCACACGACTGCCCTTTCTAGGTTTACCCTCTTGTTCAGGGAAATTTCTTCCCAGATTACTTTCCCAGAGTGTGTAGAAAATTATTATTTTTTAAAATCCCAAGGACTTGAGATTGTCTTTATTTTTACCTTTATTCTTGATTGATAGCTCGACAAAGAACAGAATTCTGATCTGGAAACTCCTTCCACTCAGAATGTGAAAGCATTTCTCCATTGTATTCAAGCTTCTGATGAGTGGTGACCGGGGAGATGTGATCTGCCTGTGGGAAGGAACATGGACTTGCCCTGGGATTGCAGTGACATGGTGATCACTGTGACATCGGGCATCTCCAGCCAATGAGTGAGCACGGGCCTGTCCCCATCTCCCCAAGAGCAGGGGTCCTCAGATGGGCAGTCTTTTCTGGGGAGCTCCCCTTTGGGTCAGTGGAACTTTGTCAGATCTGTACTGTGGTCTCAGGTTCTTCGTGCCCATCTCTACTTCCTCCCCTCTTCCCTTCACAGGGGTCAGATCTGCACCATAGTCTTATCTACTGCAGACATAAGGAGCCCTCACTTCTAGCCCCTTGCCTTCCTGCACCTGCCATGTTGCTTGTTGCACTTCTGTCAGTGGGTAGTCAGGGCTCAGCTATGCTGGTTCCACTCTTCTAAGGCAGCTAGTATGTATCCTCCAGCTTTTCTTCTTACAAAATACTGTTCACAACTCTTGTCTGCTGAATCATGATAATGGGGACCTAGACACCTGTTTTTACTCCAGCTCCCAGGAGAGCTGCCTGACGTGCAGAAAGCTCACGGTTGAGTCCTTCTCCAGTAGCTTCCCTCAGCCCAAGATAGCTGCTCACTCAAGTTCATGTCTCTGGTGGCAGCATGCGTCTAATCACCGGTTAATGAGTGGTTGCAAAACCTATAACCACACGTCTGTTAGGTACAATTTATGGGGTCCTCTAAGCCCCAGAAGTTCCCACAGGATCAACTGAGTTCCTTATTTACAATTAGAATCTCAGTTTAATATCTCCCCAGCCCAGTACTGACTTCCTTATAGGTTTGAATCCCAAGCACGTTCCCAAATAAACTTTGCATCACGTGAATCTCCATCTCACAGTCTTCTCCACCTCTGCTCAAGGAGCATGATCTTAGAATCCATGTTTTTGTCCTTTTGGTTTATGTCTTTTAAAAGCCTTTCCATGGCATTTTACTAGGGTTTTAGAAGAGATCATTTATGTGTTTAATCTGCCATGGTTGAACAATTGTCTGATCCACCACACCTGTTGCAGTTTATGAAGAAGAGCTGATGGCCTTTATATCCCCCTATTTATGAGCTTTCAGGTGAGTTGGGATCAAAATAGAGAAACTGTGTTCTCAAAAATCCACAGTTACCTCCTTTTATAAACATGGGAAACAGGACTTCTAGCAGAGAAATGAAAGGGCTAATGGTTCATGCTTTCTTTTTTTAATGGCCAACAGTCTAAATCCCTAATTAGCCTCTTACCATGAATTTCTTGGTTCTCTAAGGACATAAACATGGGAAAATAGAAAAAAAAAGTCATACTCTTTATTATGAGCTCAACCTTTAGCTCAGATCTCTATTTTGTCTTTTCCTTGGAGAGCAGTGGAATTACGCTCTTTAGGAGTTAGACATTTTATTCTCTTTAGCATCTGATTAGTACTGACCCTGGCTGGAACAGCTGACCCTTGTCCTCTTTCCCGTGGACCCCTGCTTGGACCTACTTGCTAGGTCCTGCTAATCTCATTGCTATGAAGCTGCCTTCCAAAAAGGGCAAAGCTCTAGGTCTCTCCACTCACCATGAAAACGGGAGATGAAAGGCAGAGGATGCAGAGAAACTGTTCTCTCCTCAGATATATTTATATTCCCTTCTCTCCTTTCTCTTAAAATAAATCTTCTAGAAGATTATCTACTTGCAGATCTTAAGATATTCACTTTAGCTCTGATCCTTCTCACAATTTTTTTTACTGACCTGAACAGAGTATGGAAAAAGTTCCTGATCTTTCCTTTAGGCTAGAATGCAAACAAACTCATAACTAATATATGCTTGGCTCACTGTTAGCTTGAGAGGGTCAGATGTTCTCAATATAGGTCTTGCTTTCATCTAAAGCATCATCTGTGAAATAGGAGTTCAGCTTCGTCCTTAAGAGAGAAGAACTGGAGTGGCTGGCAGAGCAGTGATGCTGTCTGAACGCGGCTGGCATTGTCAAAACCAGTCAGGCTGGGAAGAAGGATACGGAACATTTGTAGTTCTTAGCACTGCTCTCCCAGGACTGGGTGGCTTCCACAGCAAAAGACGAATGAATTATTTCACCCCAGGCTGGGTAAGGTAGCACTTCTGTGACATTTCATAAGCACATTAAACTGATCTAATGCTGTCCAAAGGGAAGTGCATTTGGATATCCAGACCAACAATGAAAAAGAGTTTTGATTACTTCTTTAACATTTCTGAATATCACTGATCTTTTGAACCACAATATAATGGAAGGTGTGTTTGAGAGCCTCTCATGGAAAGAGGAGACTTGCAATTCATTATGTCCTTGCTATATGCCATGCACTGCTATAGTTACCTTCTTTTTACTTTTTTTTTATGATAATGCCTAAAGATATAAAAAAAAAATACCAGGTACAGAGAAGGTAAGTAAGCCATTCAATGTCGTATAGCTGATAAATAGCGAAACCCAGATTTGACATTAAAAAGTCCATGAGTTGTTGCCCAGCTGATTTTTTCCCTTTCCTTCCAGCACATTTTGTTAGCCTAGTTTTAATGTTTATTTTTATTTTATAAGCAAAACGATGACAGAGAGAAGGAAAAATGAGATTTGGACAGCTGTTCCTAATAATTTGTTTCTTTTTCATTACTTCTATATTCTTTTCACTATTTTTCCTCAATAAATCTTTCTTCTATCCCAGCTCAGTGAAAAGCAAGATGGAGAACTCATCTAAGGAATAAGAGCAACGTAGGCACAAGGTAATCTGTCTTGGTGATCACAACCATGACGGCTAGCCATGGAGGTGAAAGCAGTTTAGACACTGTTCTTCGCACCTCCCGGACAATCCTGCATAAGATCCAAGATGCATCAGCATTGTCCCAGGGGCACAAACAGATGACCCCTTATTGCTGATAAGAAGGTCACAGTATTTTATTTTTGAAGAACAGATGGAGGGATCTACAACACACAGCAAGCTATGGAAAGAACAACCTCATTGAAGAGCAAATAACATCAATATACTACTAATTCTTCGAGAAATTATGATGAAATATTATGATGGATACTCTTTTAAGTTCTGTTATTATGATATTAGAATCATGTAATAAAAGGTAGATCTTTTCTCATATATAAAAGGACAAAATGATATAGTGAAATGGCCTTATTTTGGAATCAGAAACTCCAAGCTTTAATCCTAATTCATATGTTTTTGCCCTGAGATGGAAATCAAATCCTGTTGCCTCTCTGAACCTCAGACAGGACTTGAGACTCATTTAAATCCTGGACAGGTTTGCAGATGCTCATGGGAATTTGACCTTTGCTATATCTAAGCTCATGCTAAACACTCAGGGAAGTGTTACCTGCAGGTGGTCCTCAGAGATCACAACGCTGACATGTCCAGAACTGTGAGGCGAGGGCGTGAGAGTATTCAAAACTCTTAGGAGTCGCCTCAACACCAGATGTGAAACCCTGTGGTGAAACCCTGCCTCCTTCTGTTGCAGGCAGTGTTTTTTCCACCCTGTCTCCAGGTTTTCCATTAACATTTATCTTTAAAGAATAAAATAATTCTCTACCTGGGACTCTTAAATATTTTTTTCAATCACATTATTGGCCACTTATGGCAAGCATGCTGATTCTAAATTTACCTAATTAAAATGAATTATGAATTACAAATTTTGTCTTACATCACAAAATTCATATTAGGTTTATTTTAGGGCATAAGTGAACATATATTTTTAAACCATGGCAGTTTTTTTAAGTCTGTTTTTTCAAATGATCCAAATAAGTAGTTCACTTTTTAAGTGTATGAGAAAACCAGCAGTAAAAAAATGTTCTTAATGAAATATATTACATTGTACAGATAATGTGTTTACAAAATCCAGTTTCTAAACATTCTTTTAGTCAAAGATATTCATAATGGTTTTCTGAGCTGTCTGCCAAGTGGTCGTCTCTGTAACAGTGTCTGGAGGAATGAAAAAGGTAAAAATCAATACAAATATGACAACCCTAACTTTTTTGGTCGTTCATGGCATACATTTATGTATTTTTCCCCTAAAGCTTTATAAGTCTAAAGGTTGTGCAAGCAAAGAAGTAGAGTACTTTAAAAACTATAATCTTTGGGTGACATGATCTGTTCCTTAATTGGAAATGTTTTAAATTTTCACATAGTTTGAAACTCAGATCTGAATACATGGTCTTACCCAAGTTCTCTTTTCTTCCTGCTTTGTGAGTTTATATGAAAAGAGCCTACAGAGATTCAACAAATTATTCATTTAAACATTTGGGAAAGGATAGAAAAGATACGTTTACTTGAAACAGGGGAAAAATCAGGGACTTTTCTTTCACACACTTTTCTCCAAGGAGCAGCAGTTAAAATGCAGTAGGCTGAAGTTTAGAGACTTGATTTTAGGTCTGAGATCTCAGCGCCACCATTTATTACTCATATAATTTTTGTAATCATTCATATCACAAGGAAAAGATCTTGTTTTATGTTTCCTCTCCCCAATTTCTACTCCAACAGCGAAGTTAGGAGGGACCCTCTGCGTGCACACCTGGTTCTTGCCCACAACAAATCCACCAGGGAGTGAACGTATGACCAAGACACGCCAATTAGAATTCCTTTCCAAACACTTCTGAACTAGAGTCCGGGGGAAAAATTTTAGTCTCTCTGATGGCAAAGCTGTTCATTATTAGGTTAAGGAACTGCTGTTTTGTTCAAAAGAATAATGCTTGTGTACAGGGATGAGAGAGAGAGTTCATTTTAGTGGATCCAGATGTTCCTACATACCTGCTTTGTACATTATTTGTTTCTTTACCTTCCTATGTCACTATTTTGTATTTAATTACATAAGCCAGGCATTATTTTTTTATTTAATTTATTTCAGCTTTGTTTCCAAAGTTCAGTAAACAAGAATTCTTGACATACAACCTTTGTGTCTATAATGTAGTTTTGTGAAATGTGATGGCAGTAATAAAATTATCATGATGAATGAATAAATTGATAAAACACCTTATGTGATGCACTTGCGCTGCAGACTCCTTTTAAATGTGCTCTACTTAGATGATTTATACACCACAATAGCACCGAATTAACCCATCCATTACCAACTTGAAATAAAAAGTGATTCATGCACAAAGATATAAACATATCAAAAGATAGAGCAGAAATTAAGAGATTTGAAGGAAATGATGTTTTCACCTAAAGGTATAACTTTCTGTGTGATTTGGGGCAACAACTTTGCTCGACAATTTTGCATCTCAATTTCACTATGTATAAAAAAGAACATTTCACATTACTGTTATGAGATGTAATGACAGGGCAAACTAAATAAGCACCCAGACAATCTTACTTTTCTCTTCTTCTTGAAAATGTCTATTTGTACATAGTCTGACTCCAGCTGTGATGTGAAGTTTCTGTGTGTAGCTTCATAGAGTGATTCATGATGTCCAACACCAAGTCTATATAATGTGTGTTCAGGTGAAACAATACCATCATCACAAGAATGAGACCAAGTTGGGGAAGGGCATAGCTCAGTAATAGAGCATGTGCTTAGCATGCACAAGGTCCTGGGTTCAATCCCCGGTGCCTCTGTCAACATAAATCAATAAACCTAACTACCTCCCCTCAAAATTAAAAAAAAAATTAAATAAATAATGAGACCAATGTAGAAACTAGGATTCCTTTTTTATGACAGGAGGGAAAGCTAAATGGATGACTGTGGCTAAGGACAGGTGCACAGGGATGCTGGCATCTGAAACTAATGTGTATAAAACTGGTCGACTTATATTTTCTTCCAAACCAGCCCTTTCTACTGTCTCTCCATCTCAGTGAAGGGCAACTCCATTCTCCCAGTTGTTAAAGCCAAACATCTTGGTGTCCTTTTTGACTCTTATTTTTATCGTAAGCATCACATTCAGCTTCTCAACACACTCTGGCAGCTCTACCAACCCAGTATAATGACTTCTCCTTCCACTGCCCTTTTTGATCTGAACTACTTTTACTCTTGCTTGGATTGTTGCCATTTTGTACTTAGGATATATTACCTAAGGCACTGATCCACTATATGGAAACTCTTTATCCAGAAATATGTGTATACACATCTCTAAATTTCATATGCATTTTGTTACTTGCTTTCTGAATTAGCAGTACCGATTTGTAAGGATGCAAAGATTGTCTCCCAATTGCCAGTAATATAATGTACTTTTTATAATGATAACGAAAATGGATGTGCTTAAATTTATATTTATTGGATTACCATGACCTCAAGACATCTCCAAATGTGATCGCCCTTTATCTCTCTGACTCCATCTCCTATTACTTCTACCCTCATTTAGTCTTCTCTAGCCACAGGGCCTTCCATAATAAAGGTTGTAAGTTTAGTTCATGGAATCTAAATATGGTTTTCATAAGCAAATTTTGATAAGAGCGAAGACTTACCTAAGACTTAGGGACAAATTCGCGCACAGAACACAGCTACTATAAGATAATCTCAATTTCTCTCTACGTGTCTCTATTTTCTTTCACTGTTGACCAGCCAACATCATATACAATAGGGACCATCACCAGCTGTAGCTTCCAAATGTCACATACATAATCTTTTACCTAAATTGGTACAGAAGGCTTTATAGAAGTAAAGGACTTTGGGTCACAAATATAAATTATTCTGCTATAATCATCTTTGTGCATATTAGATTACAGAAAAATTTATTAAGCATTCATTGAATGAAGTAAAATATAGTCAGAGATAGTTGTTTCAAATACTTTGAAATGTGATCTTTTCAGTTCTTTTTGTTTAACCGAAATTTGGTATTATTTGAGAGTGGCATTCTGAGATGCTGTGGCCATGTTAGTTTCCTCAGCTCCATGCAGCCAGCTGTGATTCTAAAGCTGATATATTTCATTCAGAGAAGAAATGATGGCAACGTAAAGAAATTTTGACACGTAGCTGATGAATCCTGTTATTCCGAGGCTGGACAAAATGATTTATAGGGTTAAAGGACATCAGTAAACAAATGGATCTGAAAGCTGTTGAAATTTATAAATAATTTGACTATGTGTTATATTTTATGGCTGTATCTAAACACATTGAAAGACAGAGGGTCTAAGAAATAAATGTTTGAAACTTCAGAGCCAGTCATCTAAGATCGTTCCCAATGCTGTTTGTGACCTGAGGTGAGGGGGGGGGGGCATTTTTTCAAAGGACTGTGAGACTGCCGATTCTTTGCATAAACTGATTGCGATTTGTACCTAATGACTTGTGTTTCATTCGACAGAGTTGGGTTGAATTTTATGTCTGACAACAAAAAGTCGCATGACTTCAAATGTTCCAGGTATCTTTCTAAACTTGAATTTTCTCATTTGCAAAATGGAGTGTACTATAATCCCTGACAAGATTTTTGTTGTTGTTTTGGGTCATTTGCTTGTTTGTTTGTCTTTAATAATGCGAGTGCCCGATTTCAGCTTTCACTGTCGAGGCATCTATTTCAAAGAAGCACCAGCTTCAAAGACTGCGCTGTCTCAAATAACACATTGCCAGCCTCCCCCCTCCAAGGCTCCTTTGTTTTAGAGATCTTGGTTAATTTTAATTACTGATCATTTGGCAACTTTTTTTTTTTCCCTCTTCTCTCACTGTGAATTCCTACTCTTATGTTTTAAATTTGCCAATGAAAAGGGAGCCCATGAAACGCTGAGCCCCCACCCTAGACCCCAATAAAAGTAGAACCCCAGGCCTGTGCCCTCTTCTCTTTCTCTGTCTCTGTCTCTCCCTCTCTGCCTGTGACTTTGCTGTGTGGTCCCAGGTGTGCTCTGGAATTTCCAGGTCTTCTAAGTAGTAAATCTTTATTTTTTTCACAATTTCCTGATGGTTACTGCTGAAGAGCATCTGGACCACAAGGGCTGGTCTCACCACAGTGCTGAATATTGATAGGACGAGACAGGGGAAATACCCAGTGCCAGGGGTGATGTCCAAATTATTAATGAGTAGCAGAGTAGAGGCCCTGACTACCTAGAAAGGACGCTGGCTACAGTGCTGGTGCGGGTAACTGGAGCCCCAGCTGGGCAGGTGCACCTTCTCATTTGCTGCATCGTGGGGAGCCCTGAGAGCGCTGACATATTTGACCAGGAAAAAAACCACAGGACACTTAGGAAGTAGCTGTTTATGATTTGTAATGGAAGCATTTCAATATTTTAACAACCAGTAGGTCTACCCTTGTGAGCATGCCTGACCACCGGTCCTATTTTATAATGTTTTTGTGCAAACTGCATGAGCAAACACACTTGAAACATTTTACATTGTGTTTGTCCCTTAGTAAGAATTTGATAAATAATAAGAGTAGTGTTGGTCAGGTGGATAAATTCTGCTATCAAAATTCACTTTAAGGAGACTATCATGAAACAAATGTTTTCGAGTATAGGGAAGAAAACATGACGGAATGGTGGAGAAGGATTTTTAGAAACAACTCATTTGGCTTTTCCTACAACAAGTTCTTGAAGTTTAGTCCATCCACCAGTGACTGGATCCAAGTGAGGCTACATCAACCACATGGTCTTGCCTGCTGTGACCCAAGATCTAAGCCAAGCACACACTTGTGAGGAATTAACCCTTGAGGCAAATGTCACAGAATGTTGTTGAAATACTCAATTTTACCAAGATATGACATCTTTTTCCTGGATTGATAATGCATTTGAAACAGTTTCAATAAAACCTCCATATGCTTTGGCGCCTGATTTATCAAGTGAATTTAAAATTTATATTAAAAATCAAGGTTCAAATTAGCTATGATAACTCTAGAGGAGAGGAGAGAACACAGGAAAAGTAGATCTGCATTACGAAACACTGAGTTTGAAATCCGTACTGTTTAAGGCAGTGTGATATCCGAAAAGTGGTAGATACACAAGGAGAGGTACAGAGCCTAGAAGTGGGAACTCAAGCATTTACGGGAATTTGAAACCTGCTAGAAACACCTGTGGGGAAAGGACAGACTGTCATTTATTTAACATTAGTATTTGGGTAGCTGCTTTTCCGTATGAAATAATAACATAATCAACTCATGTTACACACTAAAGTAAATTAGATATGGCTTAATCACACACACGCTCCTCTATACACATATTAGAAAAAAATACAGAACATCTTTAAGAGAATAGAAAAAGGAAGGACTTACTAAGACAGACAGCGGAGACACCTTTGAGCATCACAGGCCAGGAGTATCCAGTGTCCCTGTTGGGGGGTGGGGCACATGAAATGATTACTGGGCCAGCCCAGGGCTGCGTGGGTGCAGAGGGACTGTGTTCTGGACATATCCTCACACCAGCCGTGGAAACCACACTGCCCCCACAATCAGGAAGAATGGCCTCTTCCTCCCGAAATACCCCTCTAGCATGCTCTACCAGGAAAGCGTAACATTGTGCGCTACTTTTTTCACTGTAGAGCGCCCTCTACAGTCAAAGCTTTCGTAGTAAAGGAGAAACGCTTAAAACAATTTCCTGCAGTTTTCAAGGGGTACGTTCAGAACTGAGGGGCAAGAGATCAAAAAGTGGAATAGAGTTTAGTAAGCTCTCAGGTCTGCGTGTTGGTATTTTAGTCTGGGCTCAGTTTGCTGGTTTTTTTCTGGTCTAATGTGGGCTTGCTCCCCTATTTGTAGTTTGGGCTAGTTTTTGGACGATCTAAGATGAACTTGACTATGGTTGTCAGGTTGTCTCCACGAGACTCATTTTCCAGCAGGCTCACTAAAGTCCATCCTCAAGGTGATCATAAAGAGCAAGAAAGAAAGCAGCTACATACTGAGTGTTGAGTTTAGCTTGAAATTGGCACATCACCATTTCTAATGCATTCCATTAGCCAAAGCAAGGCCAGAAGCCCAGCCCAGACTCAAAGGATAGGGAAATAGACTCTTCCTTTTATGACAAGAACTGTAAGGTGAAAAACAGGCACAGACAGAGGAAGACTGAGCCATTGATCCAACTAGTCTGCCACATCATTATCGCTTTATTATGCACATCTGTAAATACATTCCAGGCTGAAGTTGGCATGTTCTGTTGGTCCCACTGTTTCTTAAATATTTCCTCCGTCAAGTGCCTGGACACCACTGACTAAGTACTAAACATTCCTCTTGAAAAAAAAATGGGGGGGTCTTCATGAAGCTGGGGTAAACAAGCCCTCCTCCAGACTCTCCGTGTTTGCTATCATGAGGTGCCTGGGGAAATGCCACCACTTGGAGGCCACTACGAACAGAGGCCCTGACAGATGTTTCCAGACACACCCAGATAATGGGCACAAGATACTCACGCAATACACACGCAGGCCAACGGGCAGACTCAGCTTCTCGGAAACAATCATTTTTGTCTTCATTTCCTTTCCCCCCTTACTTTGTTCAGCATCATGGCAGCCACATCTACGGTAGCTTGAATTTACATTAGGATTTTTAAAATTCCAGTTTACCTTTATCCTGTGGGTGAAGCCTTTTGGAATCCCAGGAAGGTTGTTTCCTATGTTTTTTGCATCCTGTCTACGGCACAACCTCAGGGGACACGGTTTACACTGTAGTGTGTTGGCATACCCTCTCCCACCTTGGAGTTGTACCGTATACAGCCTGTGTGGTTGTACCTGCTGGAAGTGTTCTCAGTTTAATATAGGAAAAGCGGCTACAAGATTGTCCTTGTTGAACAGTCATTGTGCCTGGAATTCTGTCCTCATCACTCCAGTAAATCATACAACCTCAGTTCAAGCATGTGGTCTTTATAATCACCCTAATGTATGTTTGATGTCCAGAAGTATGGCTACCTCCCTGGCTGCAATCAATTTTCCAAAATCCTGTCTGGCAGTTTTTGCATTATCTTTTCAGCTCTTCCAAACCTTTATGGTAATTAACAAATGTTTACTTTGGTATATTTGATTGTATTTAGCAGAAAAGTCAATGAAGTTGTATGAACAGCCTCACCTACAGCCCTTTGGACCATGTTTCTATAAGATCATTTTTGAAAGCTGTATGAGGATGATAGGAGACCAAGGATGAGAACAAAGAGACAGCAGAACCTTTTCAAATAATTCAGGCAGTATTCTGGACCAAGGTAGCAAGGATACAGATGGTGAGAAGTGATTTCTTACTGAGACAAGATCAGTAAAATGCTTCTGTGACTTCTGCATATCTTAGTGAGTATCTGAATGATGACTTTTGGACCTTCACGTTTGCAGGCCAGAACTGCAGTTTGATCCACGCCACCAGATGCAAGGTAAATTCTTTGTGGTGTACTCAGGCATCTCTGAATACAAATTGCTTTCAATATCAGGTGTGATTAATGTTGTGTCTGTAAGTTTCAGAGTGTTATTTACAGATGGATGCAATAATGTATTTTATTCCATAATCTTAAATCACCAGGGTTGTAATGTAATCAGTCTAATTTGCTTGGCTAATATGTAGTTATAAGTAAATCAGTCCAGTGGATTTGGTTTTCCTTTTTGCTTTCTTTCTGAAAATTATGTATTCAAATAATATGTTCTTCTCTTCACTCTAAATATTAATAATCATAACTCATCTCTAGTATTTATTTTACATATTTATAAATATGCTTTCATAATACCCTGAGATAGAGATTTCTGATTACTGCTTCTGCCACTGCAAATACTGGCAGTTTTTCCAGCAAGACCCATGCTTACCTGTTGTGCGCACTCTAGTTCCAGAATCGAGCTGAAATTGATTGATGTTGAACGGTTAACACATTATGTAAGCGGTTTCATTATTGGGGGGGATACTTTTGTGCATTTGGAATTAAAACATAACCAATTTTGTATTTTGCCTTTCATCATTTATTACACAAATCGTCTGAATTATTGTGTCATAAGCGTGTTCTGAAGATGCTATATCTTTTGTCATTATTAAATTAAGTAAAAGAAAACCATTGCCTAGAGTTAATGTACCAGTTACCGCTCATTTGGATAACAGGAAATGCGGTCTTCCAGTGACCTACGTGACTTCACAGCTAATTTAGTCAGGGCTGGACTGAGACTCCTGATATCCTAAGCTGCCTTGCTACTGGGTCAAACCACAGAGAATGTGTAGCAGAGCAGATTCAGACGTGGCTAAAGATGACATAAAAACGTATCTCAGTGAAGACAGTTCACAAGCCAAAGAAGCCAAAGGGGCTTGCTTGTCCACCTTCTGAAAATTTAACTCATCAATTTAGAAACATTTTCTCCTTTATATTTCTTCTTATTTTTACAACATATATTGCAAAATCTTGAAGTTCACTATTTTAAGCTGAATTATGAGTCATCATAAATATGTTTTTCCTTTTACATTGTTTCTAAAATAATTTTTAAAATAAAAAATTCTAAATGTCCATGAAAGAGTATGAGTAAATAAAACACAATGTATTCGTGTGAGAGACACTATATATAAGTTAAATGTAATACATTAATTAATAAGTATTCCTTTGACGCCAACATTGAAAGGATTCCAAAACTAAAGTTGAATTCAAAAGCATAAAAATTGATGAATCGCATGTTTACGAATTTAAATATACACAAAGCTGTATGTAGAGCCAGTATTCACTGAGTGCTTAATATGTGTGTTCATCATAGGAATTCATATATTGATAATTCTCATGATACCCTTATAGCCTTCAAGTAGGTAGTATGATTTACCTACTTCATAAAAAAGACAAACAGATTCAGAGGATAAGAAATATTTCCAAGTTCCCACAGCTGGAATGAAAATGAGTCCTGTTATGCACTCTTCCAATATTCTGCAAACACCAAGTTGGTCATAAGTGTGTGTGCTTGTGGGCACATGCATAAATTTCAGATGCACATGTAAATTACAACATTTTAATGAATACCTTTGGTTAAGGGACAGGAAAATCAGGCTGGAACTAGTAATCTAAAGAGACTGTGATGCAAATTCTAATGTTTTAGTTGATCTCTTAAAAAAGAAAGAAAATATTGTAGAATATTAACACTGGATGGCTAACATTATAAAAAATGTATTCAATGTACCTTCCTAAATGATTAATACAATTTGTACTCTTACACACACAAGCTATGAATAAGAGCATAAAATGTAGTACAGATCAACATTTTTCTTTCTATGGGTACATGACACAAATTCCCAACACAGGCGCTAATTAATAGTCTATATTTTATTAGCATTTATATCCAAGCACTGGTATTGACCTTTTATTTCCTTGGGACAGTTTGACAATAAATGCAGACTTACAAAACATCAACATATTGCCAGCTGAGCAAAACAAAAGGCATTTGTTTGCCTGGATGGAGACAAACAAAAGAACTCTTAATTTTTCTTTATGCAAATGCATGCGTTGAGAAAAAGAGAAGCCCCTTCCATGCACATAGCTAGTGGATCGGGAGACTCACCCACACATCTGTTACAGTGATCTAAATCAAGCCACTGCAACATTCCTATTGTTTTTTAACACGTTGTGAGCAGTTTTCTCAGTAAGATCAAGTTAGAGCAGCTGGTTCGGCCCAAGGAATTCAACCTATCCAATCTCCCATTTACTGAACTGTATCCTTGGTGTCATTGGAGAATTAAGGATGGATAAAGCATAACTCATATTTTTGGAGCTAAGAATTGATTAGAAGTCTCTTCTCAGCACATGCCTAATTGTAAATTAGCCTATTATGGTGACAGAAGTGTTATAAAATTACCCTGGGACTGCAGATGAGAAAGCAAGTCATTTTAACTAGGAAGATTGGAAAAAGACCTTGCAGATGTTCCACTGGAACTGCTCAGAGTGATGGAGAAGGTGAGAAATTTCTAGGCAGAGGGAATCTCTATACAAATATTTTTATTGCATTTTAATTCCCATTATGGTTAGTAATTGGTTAGAGTCATTTAATAACTGCATTGTACCACACATCCACGTACATTACTTACCAGCACGCTCATAGTTACTGGCTAAATATTTATTGAATGATTATTACATGATATAAACTAAGAATTTTTTATACCTTAGTTTTTTAATCCCCAAATGAACACTACCAGATATATGTTATTACAGCCATTTTACAAAAGAGGAAATGAGGCTCAAAAATATTAAGTGACCAAACTAACTAAAAGTGACATGTCTGGTTTTCAAACCCAGGTTTGCTAATTTGAGGACTGTGCTCTCCTGAGATGAACTCTGCCATCTGAACGAGGAGGCAAGTACGTGACGGACAGAATCCTCCCACTTGAGGACAGTCTAGTTCTGAAGAATTTAGTTCACAATGTTGGTAAGACGTGGGAGATACAGCTCCCAAAGCAGGAAAATATCTCTATAGCAATAATTTTCAAAAACACCTGACTTAGAAGGAAGGAAGCAAAGAAGGAAGGAAGGAGGGAAGGAAGAAAGGGAGGAAGGAAGGGAAAAAGGAAGAAAGAGAACGAGAGAAAGAAAGAAAAGAGAGAAAGAAAGAAGGAAGGAAGAAAGGGCTTGACTCCCGTTGGGAATTTTGTTGCGAATGCCCCACTGATCCTTCAACATCTGTGTTTCTCAGACTGAACTGGCTGAATCCTTCTTCATGATGCTTAAAGGGGACTGTCATCCATGTTGTCACATGTGCCAAAACCTGAAAGACGTTCTTGCCTTTTTCCTCTGCTCATTACCCACATCCATTTGCTGCCCAAATGGTATCAGTTTTATTTTCTAAATATGCATTAAATCAGCGCCCTCTGCTTCGTTCCCACCGACCTGAGCCCCATCACGCCCATGCCATGGCTTGTCCGCGGCCTCCTTATAACAAGACGTCCGCCCCATCACACTTCGTTCTCTCCTCTGTCTTCTACACTCCTGCCAGAGCTGTCTTGCCAAAAGAAACCCGATTCTCTCTTTTGTGGTTAAATCCTCGAGTCCTTATTAATGACATCATGCAAAATCCTTGACTACCAGCCCTTGGGCTACCTTACAGCATGACAACGAAGGTTCAGGATTCCAGAATCAGGTTGCAAGAGCATCAGTCCCGCAAGTGCTCCCACCTCTGAGCTGATGGTAGTGGTGCCTACCTAGCAGGCGTGTTGTACGGATGAAATGAGTTAGTACATGTAAAGCACTTAGATCGGTGCAGCAATCACTAGTAAGTGTTTGCTGTCGTACTTTATCTCACACACGAATCCACTTGCTTGCATGTTACTTTAGGTTGTTGGGCCCAGGCATACAAAACCCTTTCCCTGACATGTTTTTACCCTTTTTTATCTCACAAATTCTTACTCTTTAGTAACTCGTGCCAATGTTCTTTATGCCGCGATGCCCTCCTTATTTCCTCTAGACAAAATCAATAGTTTCCTTCCCAGTCTTCCCATAGCACTTTGTTAAGATTGTGATTATAGCATTTACAACAACTGCAATGTAAACCTTTGTTAAGTGTTAGCCAATCACACCAAGCTCCCTCCAGATCAGAACTAGGGTTTTATTCTGTTTTGTTTCTCAGCAGCAAATCTAGGGCTGAGAGAAGAGTGACATGATCACAAATTAAAAAAGCAAGCAAGCAAGCAAGCAAGCAATTCTGGCAGGAGGAGAAATGTCTGAATGGAAAAGGTGAAGCTAGATGCAATATAACCGGTTAGGAGATTATTCATATGATAGATGCTAAAGACAATGGTAATGAAACTCAATTCCAACAAACTTCGGGGGTTGCACTGAAAACATATGAAGGTAATGGAGGCCGACAGCTGTTTTTAAATACAGTGCCTCACTGGGGTATAAGGAGGGATAACGTGGCTTTGTGCTGTTGTCAGTTTTCTCCACCCCCCCTTCCTCCCACTTCTTCTTCCTGAATCCATAGGTCAACACCTGCTGTCTCTATATACTCGAAATACTTAGAGCATAAGAATGGCATAATCACAATGATGACTTTGAAAGTATAGATCAATATATAAAATGTGGCGTAAGCTATTGAGAAGAGGTTAAGGCAGAATTCCTGCTTGCCTGTCCTAATGTCAATGTTTATTAGCTGTGTGACTCTTCGGTCTCCTCACCACCATATGAGCTTGCATAATTACTATCATAAGATGCAAATGATGAACACGTGCAGATCCATTTTGAAAATTATAAGAAGCTCTACAAATGGGAGGTATCACTTTCCTTATTACCAGAGTGTTGTAACAGGTTTCTACATAATGAGTTTAATTTTGTCTTGCTTCTAGGGAGTGTACTACTTACATGGAGATTGCGTTTATTTAATCTGGTTGAGGTTTCTAGGGAATCATTCAAACTTTAACAATACTTGCCAAAACTTAATAACTTGATTTGTTACAAAGTGCTTTTTTATTGAGCATATGCAGGGAATATATTTGCATTTGAAGGAAGTATGTTTGTATATCGTATTTTAAAAATTCATTAAAAAAAGAAATCAAACAGCCAGAGTCATTTCTTCATGTTACTTTTGGCTGTTTATCTTCTAACAGACTAGCAAAGTCAATAGCCTTGTCAAATCGAGTTAAACCTTGGCTGCACCCAGCCATTGCTCCACTGGTTGGAGGGCATGGAACATCCTTTTAATAGTGCCTGGAGAAGGGCAGAAAGGACTTACAATAAAGTGTTTTTTTGTGTGTTATTTTTTGACACGTTGTAAAAGCATGCTTCCTTCACATCTTTTGTATGGAACTTTCTGACATCTCTCCCAATCTGAAATAGACAAGGGACCAGGACTACTGTACCTGCGACAAAATAATTACCAAGTAACTTTAAATGTCCTTTGCTAAGCTAACCTATATTGATACTTTGAAGACAGCATACTCAGCAATTAGTAGATGGTTCAAACAAACTCCTAACATTTAAACCTCCTTTTGAAATCTATGTATCAATATATATTGCAAAATAAAGATCCATAAGATAAATATATTTAATAGCAATAACATTATAATTGTTATTATTACCAAGATAATATTATGAACAGTGAAACATCTGAATCCCCAGCCACCATTTCATGGATGCCAGTAGAAGACGTGAGATCCCTGTTTCAGAGGTGAAGGAAGATTTATTACGGATGGCAACAGCAGTAGTCAGAGTATTAGCAATTTTGTACCTCTTCCCTGAGACCCAGTTCCTATAAGGTGATGTGAAGAGGCCAGATAACACCTGCACATACGTTAAGTTACATTACAAGGGAGAAATTCTGAGCTTACAGAAAGCATGCCTGTCCATTGTTACGGATGGAGACACTATGACTATTTTTCAAAACTGCATGCCAACAAATCCTTTGTTCTGGAGAGAACACTCTTTCTATCTTCCAAGATGTTCACTGTACTAAACATCCTTAAAAAGACAGTCTAGGGAAAAAGGAACTGTTAATGTCTTACTTTCAGGTCTGGCAGAAACATCTGGATACCTTGAGCTCTAGGGGCTAATCTTGCCAGGACTGAATATCACCTCTACCAACTAGTTACTTTACAGTCTTAGGCAATTTACTTCTCACAATTGTCTAAGTTTCTACCCCTGTAAATGGGGACAATAACTCTTCCTGTCATAAAGAACTATGGTGAAGATTAAATAAGTTAATATGTGAAAGACCTTTAGAATTGGGTAAACACTGTAAGCACTAAAGATGTATTCCCTATTATAGACAAATTATGTTATAAAAAATTTATTAACTAACTTTTCTTATTTTAAAGTATCACTTAAGAATTGCAAATAAATAGACAAAGACCATGTCATAGATTCTTTTGAGGGGTTAAATATACTTATTTATCATTCGAGTTTTTAAAACACTTGACAGTAAAACTTACACATTTTGTAGCTCTTTAATTTATTTATAACCTATTGAGCTGCGCTAGGGTGTTCTATGTTCCTACAGTAATTTTGTTACATATATTATTTCATTTTCACAGAAAACTTGGGGTTAGTTGGCATGAAGCCCAAGGGATAAAGCTGGCTTTTAACCCAGCTCCCTGTGTACCCTTAACTTACACCTTTTGCTCTGAGATACTCTGTTAAAGAACATATCTTAAGCTTTGCATCTATCACAGCACCTGGTACAACGCCTGTGTGACAGTAATAATTTCCTATTTATCTAGTGTTCTTACAAGGGCACATCAATCCATCATCTCTCTTATAAACTTCCCTGTTTTAGTGTTGAATAAGCTAGTTTCAGACATAGATGAGTGCCTGGCAGGATGTCACAGTGCTTGAAAACAGAAGAGGAGGGCTTCCGCCCACGTAACCGAACTTGCACGTCTTCCTGGCAGAACACCCTCTCCTGCTGCGACGTTCCCTTCTCCTGGCTGCTCATGGGAACACACGGTTCTTACTTAACGCTTTGGAAAGTCTTCCCTGCCTAAATGAAATGTCCTGTAGTATAAGAGATAGTGATGCAATTCTCGATGATTTAGTGATCCTGCTACAGGTTAGTGAAAAAGAGAAAGAGGACAAGGTGGATCGAATGAGAGGTCTTGGAAAATTTTCTTTCTTCAGGACGAACTCATGAGTCCCTCAGTTATTCTATGCCAGGTCCACATGGGCACGTTGACATCTTTGATGTGAAATCAGGAGCAAGAATTCAGAGCAGGTGTGAGATGTGAGACTTGATTTTACTCTCAAGGACTCCCAAGTAATTTCAGGCTTGTGCTAAATTGCAGCCGATTTGTCACTCAAAAAAGACAACACAAAAGTGATGCCATTTTTAGATGGACTTGAATTACATATTTACATAAAGTGGTTTATATTAAAGCTAAGGAAACATCTTGGGGTTTTGTTATACTGCAGAATTCAATGGCTGATTTCATGGGTAGCAGGATTTAACCTCCTGGCAGAAGAGATAAGACACGTATAAGATGTCAGTATCCTAAACAGTAAGAATGTGATTCTTTTGTAGCCAGTCTCTAATTCCAACAGGTAAAGGGCTAGACCTGGAAACTGAAGATGACCATGATAGGCACTTGATCTAGCCCCGTTTAGACACGGATGAGCTATGTTCAGTGGGAATGTAGGTATCCAGCACCTTTTAGCTGCAAGTCTCAGTCCAGATCTCATTCACTATTTAGGTCCAAATAGAAGTGTTCCTCTACAAGAATTTTCCCAACAGAGAAGATCTTGAGACTGTGTGAATATGAAAGGTCCCAAGTGATCCTAATATTGCTTAATATTGAGTTATCAAATGAGAAGCCTGAATTTTGGTCTATAGGGAGTCAAGATTAGCCTTCAAATCCCAAAGGGAAAGTAATCTGCAAAATAAATTTTAAAAAGCAACAAGTCTATATAGACCAAAAGAATTAAGAGATATGTGGAACACAAAACTAGAAGAAATTGTGTGTGTAATTTATTCAAAACTTGCCCTGTCAAAGGTAAGAAAGACCTATAGTTTTTCTTTTACACGGCGTATATACTAGGGATGGGGGTCAAGACGTTGAAGTGGCTTTTAGATACATGAGGTATTATGAACAGGGCAGCAAAATTTATTTCAGGTCCATCCAAATGAGGCTTGAAGATAACAATATGCTTCCTCCTCTGGGGAAGACTAGCTCATAAAATAGAGAGACTAAACCTGCTTCTAGATAGACATTTAAAGGGATCCCAGACAGGCAGAGAAAGCAAGGGATGACAGCACCTTGTCAGGGAGTCAAAGAAGATAAAGATGGTTCCTGCACATAATGAAGTCCTGAAATTTCTAGCTGTGATGTAAATCGTGCCCAGCTCATTAGAGCCAAGCAAAAAAGAAGACTTTGATTTTCCCCTCGGTGATTGTTAGGGAAGTATAAAGCAAACATGATCAATTTTTCACCTGTCAGAGTCATGAGATATATTTAAACTTTGCCACTAACAAAAGTTTGCAAAGCACTCTGTAATTAGGATTTTCCCAGCATAGACATGGTTGAGAGGCACTTTGTTTTTTACCCATACATATGCACTCACTTTTTCTAGCCACTTATTAAGTCAGAAGTACCTCTAATGTTCTCAGACTCATGGGGACCCCAAAAGCAGGAAATAAGTTTAAGGACACATATTCCAATTTTGTTTGTTATAATGAGATACTGACAAATCCATTCAGTGTGGAACACAGCTGTATATTTTGCTTTTATGATCTATTTAGTTCTTGTTTGACATTTGCCCGGTCTTATCTTGTCCAGAATGCAGTCAGGAGATTGCAGAGTGTGTGTCAGGGGTGTCATGCCTGCATAGCCCTGATGTCTGGACATCATTAAATGGCTGCACTCTTGGCTGATGAGATGTCTACATGTATCATCATTCCCTCCTCTTTCCAAGGTGCTACTATACACACTGCTCGGCCTCATTTTTGCTCTTTCTTCTCCTCCTTAAGTCAGATTCGGACCCAGAGACTCTGGTTTTCTCTACTGGAAAATTGCAATTAGCCTCACTGTCCTACAACTCTGGGAGCCCCTGCCGAATCCTTGTTCCCTGTTGCTGTACAAAATAAAAATTATCCTAAAAGCTTGTAGCATCCTTCCTGTTTTATAATAAATACTGATCAGAACAGAAATCACAGTCGGTTTTCCCAGACATCGACTACGAGGTATCTGGAAATATACTTCCTGTTTTAAACCTAGACCTCTGATTTCTCAGAGGATTGAACTCTGATCAGAATTTCTAAGGATGGGCTCAGCGGAGTTCCAGTGGGAAGTTCTCCCAAACTTCACCATCTGGCTACAAGTGTTGTCATCACCTGCGCACGCCCATTGCCTTGACTGTTCCCTAGAGCCTACACCCTGTGATGTACATGCCAAACCAGAGGGAGTGTGAGCTGCCCAGGGTCCTCTGGGCACTTGTACTTTGAGTTGCTTTCCTGTCCTATGAGGAAGGCAGATGTTCAAAATGTATTCAACATGACTTACATAGAAAGGCCCCCGAGGGAGGACAATTTCTGATGTTACTAAGGAGAACCTAGCAACAGTTTGGGGCTTCTTTAATAGTAGGTCCTTTCTTAGCTCACGCCACCCTCCAGCCCCAGGGGGCCGTGAACAGAGAACGGAGGGCAGGAGCAGAGTAGAGGGGTCAGGTCTTGAGCTTGTCTTGTTCTCGTTAGCAAACCACCTGCTGAGCTTCAAGAATGACTTCTCACAGAGCTGTTTAACATGTGTTTTCTCAAACTGACCCCCGGTGTAGGTCCTGCTGCCGAGGAACACACAAGCATTTTAAAACCTTTGCAAGCAACCAGAGATTCTAGGTCACCTCAACACAAGACCAAATAAGCACAAGGTTTGATAAGAGTCAACATGCCCACCTCGATTTTTAAAGAATTAAAAATTTGAAAAAGGAAAGAACTAATAGCTTTATTTGATATGAATTCTGGCATAAATAATTTGTACGTCAGAAAAGACTTCTGGTCTATTGAAGTTAGGCAAGAATTAAGAGAAGGATGAATCCTTGTTTATAAAAAATAATTTAAAGTTAATTGTGGATTATTTTTTGGTGACTTCCAAGTTCCAGTTAACATGCCATGTGACATATTTGTGTGCATATGCAGTGATTTTTTTTCCCTTTTTGATAGAGACAAAGACCTAGTATGTGATACTCCTGGTTATCTTGAATAACTATAACCTCAGTAGTAGCTCTGTTTGGTAAAGGAGAGACTTTTCTTCTTCCCGGCTTCTATCCTTGAGTCTTCATCAAATTATTTCTATTGTTGTATCAATACAAGCATGAATATACCAAACCTGTGCAATTATGTGACCAATGGTTGAGCTGCTTGTGTGTTTCAACCATGATAATTACTGGGTTTCAACACTGGTAACTTTCTCACATAGAGAAATATTGATGTGCATGTGTTGAAATTAATAAATCATTGAGAACATTCATGAACTCAGTTAATGAGAAGAAAACTTCCATACCAGGAAAGGGCTTCTACAAGACTTTTCTATAAATACTTACAACATGCTTTATCTTGCTAACAATCACTGAGAAACAGAAGGGTTCTTGTTTGAATTTTTCTCAATTTTCACAAAGACACTTACTTAGAGGTATCTAGTCTTCCCTTCCTGCTCATAGATATAGTCACGTTGCTGGTTTGAGGATGTGTGAGAAGACAGAAGGGGTGAGTGAGCGCTTGTTATACTTATGGTGTGGATACATGACATCACACTGAAAAACAAAAGTCTTCACTAAATATAGAATGTATACATATTTTTATGGATATAGCTTAAGAAAAGATCTTCCCATCCCTGATGTTCCTAAATGACTCTAAGCTACATTGTGAAAATGCAAAGCTGAATAAAATATACCCCTGCCATGGCATATAGTGAGAATAACTGTTTTTTAATCAAAAATACATTATGGCTTTTAATACATAAGCGATGTCAATAATGCCCATCAGTACTGGATACAACATAAGTATTACCTCTCTTCTTTGGACCATTAGACTATGACTTACTATAGCCTATTCATGGATTGGAAGAAATTCACATCAACTGTCAATCTGGTGCTCCAGTGATGTCTTTGGGATCCCACATATGTGCCGCTCTTAAGTATTCCAGATGACATAGATATGCATGAAACTCTCTGAACCTAATGTAGGATTTTATCTTGATTCTCATGTTTCTTTCTATCTAAGGAGCAGGACTGCCAAGTGGCTCTTGAATCTCGTTCTGTTACTTCCTTATCATTTAAAATCTTTCGTCAAGCCGCAATTTGAAATCATGCTTTCTTTGGCCTTTTCAGAAGCATCAGCAAAAAAAGTTGAATGAAACAGATAAGATTCCAAAAAAGTCTACTCGATAATCTCTATGGCCTCCCTCTTAGTAACCTTCATTCATTCATCCATTGATTCGCTCATTTGCCATTTACTGGTAAACAACCAGATCTTTTTGCTAGCTGCTTTTATAGAGAGATGAATAAGACTTAATTGCCACCTCAGGGAGCTCATAAGTTACTTGGGGAGAAATACATTTCAGCCAGCGAGAGCAGAGAGGTTCCTGCAGATGCTATGATGGTAGTATGCAGAATAAACAAGGAAACAAAGGTAAGAGGAGTCAGTTCTAGCTGACAGTCTTAGGTCAGAGGTAAACAGGAGATTCCTGAGCTGAGTTTTGAAAGAGGAACATAGAAAGTGAGAGTGGTGTTAGGGTGAATGATGAGGAAGATAGACAATCAGAAGGATCTAAATGTGTGGTCGGAAAGCATGAACTACTGTGGAGTTCTCAGGACACAGGCACAGTTTGGTGTGGCTGGGGTGTGGGATCCAGAAGAGCATGGTGCCTTGGAAAGTGAGACTGGAAATAGCAGGTGGGAGTCAAGCTAGAGAGGAGGGTCTGGTGGGCCTTGCCTGCTGTTTGGATTGTAATCTGTAGGCACCGAAGAAGTGCCAAGGGGCTTCAAGGAGGAAAGCATCGCATAATTTAATCTTGGAGAAGGAGTCATGATTCACCAGATTTGGAGGGAGACAGAAAAATAAGAAAAATGGATCCAATATTCAGGATCAGACAGTGAGTCTCAAAGGGCCACAAAAACACTTGATATCATTCCCCAATGCATATTTTCTCATAAGGCCAGGAGCGGTTCTGTCAAAAACATCTTGAAATTTAAGTGAGTCTCTTGACTCACTTTCTTCCAATGACAGTCAGAATGGAATGAGTCTCAGTTTAAACGTTGTGTTGGCTGAGTTGTCAAGATTATGTCTGTTGACCACATTTTATTTTTTTGAATAATCACAAAAACAATGATAATAATTGTCACCTCTGATTGACTGACTAGTAGGTACCAACCACCTCATAGTCATTGTTTCAGTTTATATAACAATCCATGAGGAAAATTAAAATATTGCAGGATATTAATTGAATGGACTCTTCTACAGCTGTGAAAATGAACTAACTACAACCATGTGAAAACCATGGACAGCGCTCATAAATACAACCTGGGAGGAAAGAAAACAGACACATAAGAATCTCTGCTGTGCAATTCCGTCTATAAACAGCACAAAGTAAAGCTCGTCTATGGTGACAGAGAAATAGGATAGTGAGTACTTTGGGTGCTTGATTGGCTGGGCAGTGGTACAGAATTGTGTTTTGTTTTTGCTGCACACTTTTGATGTGAGAACGTTGCTGGTCAAAAATTTTTAGACAATCGCTGTCACTAACTTGTGGGGAATGGGTTATTGTAGGGCGAGTTTGGAATGAAGAAAGCTAGTGAGCAAGTCATTGCAGTCACATGGGCAAGAGAGAATGATGGTTGGAGCCCAGGGTCAAAGAAGTGAAGACTGAGAGAAATGCTAATAATTGGACATAATTTGATGCTAAATTACAAGACTTTATGAGTTAGATATTGGAGGATGATGGGAAGAAGACCATCAGGGATGATTGATTGGTTTTTACCTTAAAAATCTAAGTGAATGGTGGAACCATTTATTGGTTGGGCAATATTGTTTTTTAAAAAATGGCTTCATACTACATGGGAAGGTTTTGACTGTAAGAGTTAGACTTTGGACATTTTAAATGTCAAATATCCAAGTCAAGATGTCAAGAAGACAGTTGAATATAGAGAAAAAGAGGTGTGATGGGGAAATTGAGAATTATCTGCTCAGAGAAGGAATCAAGCCACAAGACTCAATGAGATTGACTAAAGAGAGCATGTGGAGAGGGAAGAGAACTCAGGGTAAGTTTTCTTTTAGTATAAGTATGTCCTAAATAGTTCATGAGACATACTCATTCTAAAAAAAAAGTTTTATTTTGTTTTCTTTTTAATCTGTAACTCAAATTTCCATAATATACAAAATTTAGTAATTCCAATTATGTTCTAAATCTAGCAATCTTAACCCCAAATGAAGTTCTGGAGTGCACTGACATATAGACGTTCAGCTGAATAAGACTAAGATGCAAAGGAGACTGAGAAGAATCCATCACTAAAATAGATAAAACCAGAAACTTGTGATATTTTGAAAGCCAAGAGAAAAACTCAAAAAAAAAAAAAAAGAACTTAATTCCCAAAGCATCACTGACATTGAGGGTCTTAGACCAGAAACAAATTGATTTCCTGTTCAGTTTATCTAAGTAAGTGTATGCATTATTATTCCATCAGTCTCTCTCGTTGCTATCTTGGCTACCTTGTACTTGACATTAAGACATTTGATTCATTTGATAAGAAGAAAACAAGGATTATTTTTGTTAACACTAAAGGGAAAGGCCCCAGTCCTCATTTTTTCCAGTGTAAGCAGTAACAGGCTAGGAAGGAGGTTCTGGGAGATCTGGTTCAATGTGCACATACATTATGTTCCACGTGTTTGACTTTGGGAAATCTACTCATGTCTCTGAAGTTCAATGTTTTCTTCTTCTGCAAATATAATAATACTAACGTGTGTGTATGCATGTGTGAATATATAGAGATTATTTCTGTTAAAGGGTTGACATTTGGTAACTTTTTATCAGCATGATAGATAAATTCAAAATATCTTTTTAACCTGGTGGATCTTTGAGTATATGTTCATTTTAGCACGTGCAAAGCAGCACTTCCTAGAGTTTCAGCAAGTGCCTTGTACAGAGGTGGCTCCATCTGGACCCAGGGGGCTGCTGGGTCCCGTGACCTTAGCTTCTGCATATTGGGACAGGGCACATGGGCGATGAGCGGAGCAGGGGCTGCCCACTCCTGGACTGTTACTTCTCAGCCTCATGAGCTCAGGGTTCCCCTGGCTCTGTCTTAGGCACCGTCAGTGACTCACAGTGCATCCTAGGGTAAGTACTCTGAAGTCCCAAATTAGAAGTGCCTCCGCAGCGGAATGTCGTCTCTGACGCCAGCACATCTGGCATTGGAAGTGTATGGATCCGTCTTTAATCAACCACATAGCACAGCGCTTCAGGCACGTGTCCAGGGATTCAGCACTAGATGACTCTAATCAGACAATGCCAAAAGGCTGCCTGGCTCATCATTTTTGAAACAGTGCACCTCAAACCAGCTGTGGTGAACGGCCACTGGAAGAAAATTCTTTAATCTCCAGTCCTAAGGTGCATAACCCTTAGACGGCTAATAGCGTAAGTGAGCTTCATGCCCGCTTCGCTATAAGCAAGTCTGCTGGTCATTGCATGTCTTACTGGTCCAGGCTGGTGGTCCTGATAATGCTAAATTGTTATCGCTGTTTGTCTAGACTTCTCATTTCCTGTGCTTTAACTCGTGGTGGACAGATACTTGTCTGTGAACCATGCTCTCAGTAACCTGTCATTTAAACTCAAATCTCTACTCACCTGCTTAGAAATGTCCGTTGGCTCCCTTTCCCTAATAGGTTTAAAAGATGTTTTAAAATTCTCAGCGAGGTTGTATCCCATAGCATTTATTTAATCCGCCATTTATAGCACCTTTATCGGCATTTTGATTGGTATCTTTCTGCTCATGTGACTGTCTACTGGTTAAACTTTGTGCTCCTGGAAGGTAGTCACACGGTCATAAATGTGTATCCCCAGCAACTAGCATGCTGGATGAGTCAGAAGACCTCAGCAAGCTCATTTGGACACAATATATATTTAATAAGAACCCACCATGGGGCAAGACCATTCTAGACACTAAAAATGTAATGATTGGCAAAACTAACAAAAATCCCACCTCTCTTGGGACTTTAATATCCTTGGAGGAGACAAGACAATAAATGAGATTAAAAAAAGTAAAATAAGTATTTGGTTATTAAGATTAATTACTAAGGGAAAAACTGTAAAGCAGGAAGCAAAGTTTTTGCCATTGTGTAAATGTTTTCCACATGAATGAAAGTAGAGGCGAGTCAAAACTGCCTCCTCACCTGATTCAGATAATATGTTCCTAGTCTCATCTCTCACCTCTAGGGCCACACAGAATCTGAGTCCTTTCTTGAATCAGTTATTTCTCTCTGGAAAGCTTTGTCCTGTTTCTACCTAGGAAATGCCAGCTTACCATTGAAGACCCAGGCCAAGCTTTATATCAGAACCATCCCTGACACCCCCGGAGGGTGACAGTTCGTGACTCTCAAGGATTTCCCGACAGAGCTGTAACTCAGGCACGATCCCGTTGCCTTTTGATTATTTGCTTGTGACAAGCTGTCGGCGAGACTCTGCAAGGGCTGGGAGGCAAAGGCTTTGCTTTTCTTCCCGCCTCAACTCCCAGCGGCCAGTGTAGGGTCTAGGATATCAGGGAAGCTCGGTAAACATCTGTTGAAAGCAATTCAAAGGAAAATGAGTTGAGAGAAACTATCTAAGGGATGTAGGAACTTCCTGGTTCTTGGTTTGGTGAGTTTTGTCCTTGTCAGACAATAACACACTTGGACTTTATTAGCTTAAACACCTACACTCATGTTTCCCTGAATAAAATATTACATTTTTGGAATGTTTAATGGTGAGAGAAATATATTTTTTAAAACTATTTCCACATCCTTACCATATCTATCTCCTCAAATTATACATTTAGAGATCCAGGTGATGATATTTACCTGGAGTTCAGGTAAAAATTATATATATATACGTATATATATATAATATAGTAATAAATATATATATGCATGTAAATATATTCTGAATTCATGTTTAAAGTGTTGATTCTGTAACAGTAAGTGTGCCATATGTTTTCCTATGTGATTTCATTTATTTATTTATTTATTTATTTATTTATTTATTTATTTAAATACACTGGGGATTGTAGCCAGGACCTCATGCATGCTAAGCATGTGCTCTACCACTGAGCTGTATCCTTCCAATGTGACTTCCTTCACATTCTTAAATTAAAATTCAATTCATTTAAAAATTAAAATTCAGATGAGTAAAATTTGCAGAGGCGGGAGCGGAGTTTTCTCTGAACCACGTGAAGGGACGTCATTTATTCAGCACTTGTTAAGTGTTGGTCACTGTGCCGAACTCCTCCTCTGATGTGTTGACCTGCTTGGTTTGTCGATCGCCTAACTGAACCCTTGGGCAGTTGAGGATTAGAGAGTCCACAAGGTCATAGCCCAAGAACTCTCATTCAAAACTTTGAGTCTGTCGTGGACAGTCTCAGAGCCCACAGGTATACCCAGTATTCAGGTCTGCCTTATATTCAGGTAACATGTGTGAAACCGTGTTTGGAGTCATCATTTGATCCAGAGCCCAAACTCAGTGTCATATACTGTGGAGTATCCTCTAGTGGTTCTTGTGGGCAACTAGAACTAGCCACAGGCAAAGATTTGCAATTCCAACACATATTATTTATGTAATACTAATTGATACCTGTCTTATTTTTTAAAATATATTATTGGTGTATGACATTCATACTTAAAACTATGTATATACTCAATAACTGTACAACCTGACTCATTTTACAAAATTGAACACATATGTGTTGAATAAATACAGCATTGCAAGAACGTACCCCAGAAGCTTCCTTGGTTTTCTAGTGACCATCTTTTACCCTTATTAAGGGCCACCCACATTCTGACTTCCAGCAGAACAGATGCATTTATCCTATTTTTCTACATGCATAAATATAATCATTTTGTATGACTAATCTTATTTACCCCGAGGTATTGTCATACAGCTGACCCCCTTTGAGCATGGCTGCCTACCCTGACATTCTGGGATATGGTGCAGTGCAGTCGAAGGAGCACCAGGCTAAAAGGCAGAGACCTCACAGTGCTGGACAGTCTGTTGCCAACTTGATGTCACAGAAGAGAAACTTCAGGCTTCATGGGTCTACTAGTGCTTTTTCCAAGTTCTTGAGAGTCTCAGCGGTTTCCAGGTGAGACTGTGAGAAAGCACCCGACGTTTGGTGCAACAGGCTGAGATGTCAGTGATGGATCCCCTGACCTCAGTTCCTTCAGCCCCAACAGCTGTGTGCGAGCCTCTAGCTTCCTGCATTAATTGCCTGGTATACTTGGAACACATAGACTGACATCTGTTTCCAGGACCAAACCCTGATGGCCTTATCATATTATTGGAATTGTATCATTCATTAAGCTTATGATTACACATTTCACCTATTTTCACTTGTTTCCTAAACTCTGAATAGAGACTGTTGAATAGACAGTCTCTAAAATCAATCCTAATTCTAGTATCACCAAACCTGTGATGATACCAAACTGTGTTCAGAGTAGGGTGCCAGATAACATAGCCGCAGAGAGCAGTGGGGACCTTGGCTTCAGACTCCCTGCTCAATCCTTGAATAAGTTGTATGACCTTGAAACAAGTTTCTCTAATTCATAGAGGCCATTATATTCATCTGCAAAAGGGCCATAAGTACTTACTACTTATAACCATGGTGAATAATTTCAGTTACTGATATTTGGCAAACATCCAATAACTGTAATACCTTCTATTCTGTTCACTCTATTCCAGAAGGCTGAGAAGATACATGGTACATGTAAGAAAAAATATAGCATTTCAAAGGCAAAAAAAAAATTACAAATTTGCAATTAAAAAGTATTTTCAGTTATCTGAAAACTTTAACTCATATGGAAGGTTTTGTCCTTCATGAGGTTGGAGGGATAGGTGAAATGAACTATATTTAATCAAAATTATGGTTTATGTCATATTATTCAGAACAGATTCCTTGTCTTGGTTAATGTAATAAGCTGATACAGGGTCATTTTGGTCATCTGAATTTGTGTTATAAAGAACCTTAAGAAGGCAAAATTGGAGACATCCTAGAAAGCAGTGTTAGGACTTCCAGCCTATATGCACACCCAGTGCAGTTTTCATCACCTGTGTCAGAAAGTCTGGAGCACTCTTCTGGCTTCTGTACAAGACAGCAGAGTTAACAAGGTCACAGAAATATTTCTACTCTGATCATAGAGATGAAAATTAAATATCAACACAAGGATTTCCATGCTGTACAAATTCCTTCTCTGCCTAAAATTACGTTTAACACAATGTCAGAAAAACACACACACACACACACACACAAGATGATAGTATTAAATGGAAATCTGTGCTATTTTGATAAAAACTATTATTACTTTATTATTTTTCTGTTGTTTTTTGTATTTTCCTTGTTCTAAAAGAATATAAACTTTTAATTCAAGTGATTCTAGCTTTATGTCCAAGAGGAAGCCACTTAACTTCTCTAAGCATTAGAAAATCATTTTAAAAGAGGAGGAAATACTACCTGCTGTATTTGTCAGAAAAGACTGGTCATGCTGTGGTAACAAATGACCCCAACATCTTAATGACTCATGATGACAAATGTGTATTTCTTGCTCACTTTGTACTTTGATCACAGGACATGTAGTGATGGAGTTTCTCAGAGTCCTTGGCTGATGAAACAGCTACTGTCCTGAGTATGTCTAGTCACTTTTCAGAAGATCAGATTCCTGAATGCAGGGAAACATGGCAGGGCTCCAAAATGACACATGTTACTTCTCTTCTTGGTTCATTGACCACAAACTAATCACAGGTGCTCATCAAATTTCAAGTGAACAAGGGAATGCAAGACTACGTGTGCCCAGAAGGAAAGAGAAAGAGCTAGCATATCTGTGAGCAGCCCTCTTGACTGTCACCCCTGCCCTATCATTGTCACAGGACTTCATGAGGATTAAGGGAAACAGCCATATGAAAAGGTTTTACATGTTATAAAGTACTACAGAAACATAAGATACAGTAATGACATAATAAATATAATTATTGAAAAATTGGAACACAGCATATAGGACTCCAGATTACATTTCATTTACTGAGGACTTGAAATATTTTATGGGCTGAAAAAATGCTAATAATGAGATTTGCAGATACTAACTACTATGCATTAAATAGATAAACAACAAGATCCTACTGTATAGCACTGAGAACTATATTCAATACCTTGAAATAGACTATAATGAAAAAGGATATGAAAAGGAATATATACACATATATGTATAAATGAATCACTATGCTGTACACCAGAAATTAACACAACATTGTAAATTGACTATACTTCAATAAAAAAAAATGTAGGAACCAAGCACCTTATGTACATGCGGTCCTATATTTTTGTCTTGAGACAGATAAGCTTTCTTTCCCATTTTGTGCACTTAATAGCAACTCATGTTCATATTCCCATCCCTCAGATTAATTAGGACCTACAGTTACGACTACATTTTCCTATCAGTGGTTCTATCATGAGAGCTGCATAATGTTGATTATAACAGCTGGCATTTTATTATTTGTTTCACTTTGCAATTTTTACTTTCCAATTGTATACATTTTCTCACATATGTCAATATAATGCTCACATAGAAAATGAGGAACAAATACTGAACAAAGATTAAGACTCTATAATAGTTGATTTTCCTGAGGTTACAGATGATATGAGATGCTGAGCAAATTAGAGAGTCATTTGAATTTCACTTCTTCAGACAAATAGCAGGAAAGTATGCTGTTATTACACAGATATGGTATCCATACTGAAAGTCCCAAATTATGAAGTAGATGGTCCAAAAAGTCTAAGAGTTAGGAGAGAGCGAGAGAGCACATTCTTTGAAATTCTCTGGTTGTAATGTACAGTCTCGTGTAGCCTGCTGGTATTTCATTTTTCTGATGTCTGCTTCTTCCATTAACCACTTTTGTACTTTTTTGAGTTAGCCTGAGTAGGTTTCTCTACTTCTCATTTGTGTTTTCTTTTTGTAAATGACCACAATTTTTAGGCAATCCTTATAAGGGTTAACTATTTTTTCTGTTACAACTTTGTGACATGTTCCTCTTTCTGATTCTCGACTTTTCTCATAAATACATGCTTGTAGTCCAAATCTTATAATTCAATGGACATCACCTTAAGTCAATCAACAAACATGTATTGGACACCTACTCCATGCTTACACTGCCTAGTCTCTGAGAAGAATATAAGGGCAAATGAGCATCCTTTGGTCTTTTGGATGAATCAAGTGTAAAATGGGGTTAGTTATAGTATTAAAGGCAGGTACTAGTTTCAAGAACCTACTATGTATTCTAAATGTTATTAAACAGCTTTGCTCTCTGTATTTCAATTAACCCTCACAATGACTAATAAGAATATCATTATTCTTTTATTTTTTTTATGTGTGAGGATGCCAGTGTTTGAATTACTTAAGAAATTTGCCCCAGGCTATGTAATATTACTTGACAGAGCCTGGGAACCAGTTCTGACTCCAGATTCTAAGCAGAGGTCAAAGCTTGACGACTGATATTCCTGACTCAGGAACAAGGCATTCATACATTTAGATTAAACAATGAAATATTAAAGAATAGTTTAATTCAACAATACCTGGGACATCAGAATTTTGTTTGTGATTGACAAGCATGTACTCAAACACTAAACAGAATTGTTTGTCCGTATGTCTGAAGACCGAAGGAATCACAGCAACTTGGAATTTGCTGTACAGACTTCATTTACGAGGGTTTTAGTAATCTTACCATAAGTGGTTCCATCACTGAGGCCAGTCAGACAAGTACAATGGTGCTATGCTAGGTTCAGGAAGTTCGCAGTTTTTTTTCTGTTTTTTTTTCTCTTCCCTCATTTATCTGCCCTTCAACCTTGTGCAACCATTTATGTTGTCCGAGCTTGTGTTTCCTTATTTGTAAACCAGAAATAACATATCTTGATCTATCTGTTACACAGAATTGATGAGATAGTGGATGTTAAAACAGGAAATGGGTGCTTAAACTGGTGTGGGGAGGATCTGATAACAATCTGATCTGAATAATTTGGCACAGATTTGTGGGTGATAAGGGCGTTGCCTCGCTGTTTACAGTACGTTAGCTTCTAGAGGAAGGTGGAGTGTATGTTGTGCTATGATAGTATTAAAACCTGGGAGAATCTTTGCTCCTCTGAGCTACTGCTTCCATTTCTACTTGTTCGCAGTCGTCTTTGACTTCTGGTGTCAGAGGGAAAGGCTCAAACACAAATCTGATTGAAAGAACTCTAGAGTCTGGATGGTTGGTTATGTTCTGTATTTCAGTTGCCAGAACTTCCTCTGGCATATTGTTAATTCTTAAGGTTTGAATGAGTTGATACAGATATGCATAGGTGGCTAGAAATATGGAGGAACAGTTGGCTGACTCCTCGGATGACGTGGAAAGATGGTTGTGTGGATGACGTTAGAGGTGGTTCAGACACAGGAACTGAGTCCATTGTTCCTTCCTTCCTTCCTTCCTTCCTTCCTTCCTTCCTTCCTTCATTAAAGCATGTTGATTGCTCAGCCCAGGAACGCCTCATGATAGAATGACATATGTGGCATGAGCCTTGCTTCTAGAGTATAAGTTCTAGCACAGAAAAATATATAATCCAAACTATAAATCAGATGAGTCTTGAAGAGAGGTGTGGATAAATACGAATGAAAATTTCAAAAAGTTATAGATTTTTTGAAGAGGGGATGATTCAAGGAAAGCTTTGTAAAAAGGTTATATTACACGATGGAATACTGTAGGATTGAAGGTTTGAAGGGGAAGGGAAGGCAAAATCATGTTGGTCCAAATCCACTTGTGCTGAAGAAGATATTTGACTATGATGATTCCTCGTCCAAATGTGATTTTCCTTGCCTTTCTACTAGTCGGTCAACTTCTGAAACACTCTCCTGTCTCTTGGAAACAAGTTATAGTAGTAAGAAGACTTACTATGCCTGGGTCCTGTGTAAAACGTTTCACAATTGCGTAGTGTATGACCAGCATTTTACTTAACATCTTTAAGCCTCATCTGATTCATGTATAAAATGGGAATTATGATGCTTACCTTGTGGGAACACAGTGTCAGACGTACAGTTCAAGCTCAAGGGATGCTTGTCTAAGGAATGAATGGGTACCACAGATGAAATTCAATGACTGGTGCAGTACGTGTGTGTACCGGGAAATTAGACAAACTCTGATGTCTTTTTCAGCTCTGTGCTTCTAATTAGTGTTACTTTTAAATTTTTGTTGTGCAATATTGGGATATTTCGACGTTTGGGAGAGGGGGCCAGGAGAGAGAGAAGTAGGTTGTACAAAAAGGCAGTACTTAGTTACTTTTACATCGTGTTTCAGGGTTTATTCAAGTGCTTTCTCAACCTCGTCACCTTAGATCATCCCCACAGTACCCTTTGGCAGGGAGCCCTATATATTTGAAACAGCACAGAAGCTTCACTGACAAGATAAAGTTTCCATACTGGGGTTTGATGTAGAAGTACACATTTTCAGAAATATCACGCCTTAATATATTTAGCAATTGCATGGCTGGTCTACTATCTCTGAACTAAAATGACTCTCTATAAATAATCTGCAATTTGACAGGATTTTGTGCAGATGCCTCAGTGCCCTCCTCATTATGTGTGTGTGGGTGTGCATGCAAGCATGCATTTATTTTCAACATTTGCATTTTTTATTGACTAGTCACAATTTTGGCAAGGTGAAGGGCTTGTGGCGGTTAGCGAACATGTGTTAGTACTGCCGTTGCTTTGAATGGAATGCCTTTGCCAGAGATCAATTTACACTGCTTAGCTTCTGAGCTGTCACTCTCCAGTGGATTGCCGTCACTCTAAAGCACGCTTGGCTAGTGGAGGCAATGATTTGAGCTGTGTTGGAGACTTTAGTCAATGGTCCAGTAATCAAAGTGCTTCTTTCATTGTAAATGATCCATCTCAAATAACTTTACCACATGGAATCATTTTCTGTTAAGTGATTTCTTCTAATAAGACAGTGCACCCACTGGAAATCATGACCGTATTATATCTCCTGTTCACATACCACCTCTCAACGCACTATGATCACTCCCACCCACCCCACCACACTACGCCTCCCAGAAAGAGTGGAGAGGACCATCCCTTGTTCATACAGCAGCCGGAGCATCGGCGTGAAGGCCCCACCCGAGGAAGCTTCGCGCTCTCCTGTGACAGTGTTTATGTCAGAATCAGCTAGAACTTACCTCTTATCACTGAGATGTTTGATAGGCTCTTTGAGACAAAGAGTTAAATAGAAAAATTTAAAGAGTTCTGACATGAATCTGGTTTAATGACTATAAAAAAATTACTGGGTCCCCAAATAAAAGTGTATTTCCATTTCTAAAATGTTATTAAATAAGATGATCTTCAAGTGTATTTTGAAAAATGCCACTATGAAAATTGAGCTGTTTTGATCATTATTTAATGTTTCAATATTCTCCCCCATGTATATGTCAACAATATTACAATCTTTTATCCACATCCGTGTGTGTAGGTATGTGTACTTCAATGTGTGTGTGTATGTATAAAGTTCTTAGGAAGACTATAATTTATCTAAGAGTCCTAACTTGAAAGTCTGGCCTCTTTGCATTTGATGTCTAATTATCATCAAGTCTGATAGAATTTAGAAATACAAAAATGTAAAGAAATGAAAGTTTGCATGGTGAACCAATCTCAAAATATTCTTAGTACAGGAAAATAACATGTAAGATATATATGTGTATATATACTATATATAATGTATGTATACACATGCACATTAAATAAATATATAGTATGTGTATGTATATAAATGTATAAATATTGTATATTGCATGCATATCAGTGTATATGTATATATGTAACAAAGGCATTATATAATTATATATATATGTGTACATATGTATGCATTAATATATATGTATATATAGTTGAGAATTGTTTTTGCCTTAACACCGCTAAGGACATTTGTATTTACACTAGTGTATCAAATACTCTGAGGTATCCTGCAGTAAAGAAATTCTTTTAGTGTTATTTAATCTGGAGTGGGAGTTATTCAAAATTTTTTGACTCAGAGCTGCTTTTCCATGGGCATGCATAACCACATAAGATTCTTGCTCAAGAAGCATTCTACTGTTCCTACTTTTGGAAATGTTAAATTAGACACTTTGTATAAATTTTCTCATTTACTCTTACAACATAGCCATGGGTTATTGTAGGGGATTTTTGTTATTTTATTTTAGCTAAGCGACACTTTTGACTGGCAAAATAATACCTTGAATTTCCTTTGGATGGAGGGAACACTCTTTCCAACCCTCAGCATCAACTTTAGAGGCAGGCCCTATGTGATTGAATAAGCAACTCATTCATATGTTTGTTTATTTGTTTATTCATTCAGTAAAATGTATGCCAGGCACTTCTAAAGGTTCTTTGTGTTATAGCTTCAAACAAAATAGACAAAAACATTGTAATGCTCGAATGCACAAACACATGCATAAGTGAAATATAGAAAAGATCAAATGGTGAAAAATGATATAGAGAAAAACTAAATCAGGAAGGGAAATGGAATGATAGAGGTTAGACATGTGGTTTCATTGCCCGTAGTGATATACTGAGAGGAAAAGGGATAATTCCAGAGCTCTGAGATTCTTGAAATACCCAAAATAAATACAGTTAAAATAATGCGATTGGTTCTGAGTTCTTTATTCAGTAAATATTGAGGGCTGCCATATGCCAGCCATCGTTCAGATATTGCAGATATGGTAATTAGTAAAAGATCTCTGATCTCATGGATACAGTGCTGCGATGAAAAATGTTTGAGAACTAGCTCTTCAAAAACTTCAGAGTGAGCCCTAGTTTGCAGAGATTATGGATTTTTGTGATTTAAATAACCTACCATGACCAACTGTTATCTACCACTTACATACAGAGCAGGAAAGAGATGTACATGATCAGCTCTTGAGTGAAAGTAAGAGGAGACCCAAGCACACCACTGCATGCATCGTATCTGATCATGTAAATATAAATGCACTAAATGGTAAGTTAACACATGCATTAGAAGGTGACAGCTGCCAGGATAAGAAAGCACAGTAGGATAAGGAGGTCAGGTTGCCGAAGGGAAGGAATGTGGAGTGCAGTGTTAAATAAGGAGGCTGAGATTGACCTCACTCAGAAGGTGCCACCTCAGCAAAGAAGGCTAGAGACATAGACAATCAGATGCAGGGAGCAAGAATGTTCTAGGCATGAGGACACCTAGAGTACAGGTTGTCAAATGGAAGCACATGTGACTTGTGTTTAGGAACAGCCTGGATGGCAGTGTGCCTAGAGCAGAATGAGTGAAGGGGGGATATTAGATGAGGCTGGGGCTCAGATCTTATGTGGTCTCATAGACCACTGAGAGGGACTTTAGATTTTATTCCCAGTTAAACTGGAAGCTGTCTTAGAGTTTTGAGCACATGAGTACTCAAGAGTCATGCTCTGTCATGGCTCTTGTTTTAAAGAATGATCCTAGTTGCTAGGCAGAGAATAATGTAAAGGCAAATAAATCAGTTAGGATTCATTCAAGTGGTTCAAAATAGAGTAGTAACAAGTGGAGGTGGTATTAAGGAGTTGGTTCAGAGTGCATGCAGACAGGAGAGCCAGAAGGATGTCCTGATAGGTTATAGATATCCTGTGAAGGAAAAAAGGAGGGTAACGATCCCAAGGTTTTTGGCCTGAGTCAAGAGAAAAAAGTTGTCATCAAATGGGATCAGGGAGACTTTGTGGTGGCAAAGTCTGGGGGTGGGCAATGGGCAGGGCAGGACATCATTTGCAGACATGTTGAATTTGAGGTGTTCTGGCACCCATGGTGGAGCTAGAGTGTGAGATAGAGGTCTGAGTGCAGATCAATATTTGGAGTTTTCTGTATATAGATGACTGAAAAGCCATGTATCTGGAGTTGATTGACAAATGAATAAATACAGGTAGAAAAGAGGACCAGGGAATGTCTCTTAGGGCACAACAACACTGAGAGGTCAGGGCAAAGCAGAGGATTCTGCACAAAAAGGTGAAAAAACAATGATCAGTGAGACAGATAAAAACCAGGAGAGTGTGAGGTCCTGGAGGTCAAGTCTGTCGAGAGGAGGGAGGGCCAGTTATTTCAAGTGGAGCTCACAGGTCAGGTAGCATGGGGTCTAAGAACTGACCACTGGATCACACAATGTGGCAGTTACTATTAATATTTACAAGAATCATTTCAATGGATGGAGGCGGAGAATGCTTCTTAGTGGATTCCAGAGAGATAGCAGGGAAAGAAGTGGTATCAGGGCAGATTTTCAAGGGAGCCTGTGATTTGTGGAGAGAGCTGTGGGACCTTACCAGATATACTTAAGACTTTGATACTATCTTTTCAAAGTTATCTTCAAGTATGGCTTGCTTCGGAGAAGGGACAGCACTATCTAGAGAATTAGGCACTTCTGAGTTATCTATTTTGTGACTTCTGCTCTGAGCTTTATACAGATAAGACTGGGGTGTGGTGGCCTTATGTAGAACTTAAACAAGAAACTCAATGGGTCTCTTTTGCCTCTTGCTGATAGAGAGGTGAGTGGAGTCAATTTACCAGGAGCACTGGAGACATGTGGTTAAGATAATCAATGTATTTCACTTTTCCAGTCCAAGAAATAAACCAAGTTGACACTTTTGTCTTACCTACTGGAGGAGACACGCTCTCTTACTGCTGGAGTTGAGCTTCGAGGGGGGTTTGTGCTATCTAATTGATACAGTGATCTTACGCTTGCCTGGGCAGAGCCTGGAGCCACCATGTGGATCCTCCACAGAGCCAAGAGATGGAGACAGGCTGAGCCTTCTTGTCATCATTATGTCTTGAATCTAGCTATGCCTTCAGCCTCCCTGAGCTCTGACCATTTCATCTACCTAAGCTAATAAATTCCCTTCTTAGCTTAAGCCAGTTCAAGCTGGATTTTGTGTGAGGTTTTTAACTGAGCCAGTAGGTATTAATATCACCACATTAGCGTAGATGAGAAAACGGAGGCTGATGTTTCAGTGAATGACTAAATCCACAAACATACACAACTAACACATGAAACCAGGTGTGTCTCAGGGTCACACGCCTGCCTTATTCTATTGAGAGAGAGAAAAAAATAGCAGAATAAAAGTTTTTAAGAGTCTGCAGTTAGATAAGGCTTTCACAGTTCACTTAGCTTTGAGAAGGGAAGAGAATGCCCAGGGGCAGAGGGAGAGGATTCAACCAGCAAAGGAGAAACTGTACTTGGTTTCCAATTCTGCACCGAAGTTTCAAGCTTTTTTCAACTCTGTATGATATTGATGACAAAACAAACTAATGAAAATGAATAAAAAACAGAGTTAGCTATTATTAGAAGTGTTTAAAAAAAACCCAGTAGTGCCTGCATTGCACTTTAGAAGAAACTCTAGAAAATTTAATTAGGGCAAAAAGGCCAATTAAAGTGGAATTCATATCTCCTCACATTAGTGTTAAGAAGGTAGAGGAAATTACAATTGTTCAGGTAAATAGCTTGGGATAGTGGTTCTCTTGAGAATCTGAGGTTTTATTAAGAAAGCCAATGAAGGGTAAATTCTACTCAACAGTGCTTCCTAAAGAGAACTGAGTCAGAAAGGCCTCACTGGAGAGAGAAGACTGGAGATCTAAGAGTGATCTTAGCTGATGCGTTCATGACATTTTTAGGGCGAGAACAGCAGGGAAAATAGACAGCCAAGATATATGAAGGGGGAAATAAAAGGTTGTTAATAAGAGCATGTTCTCAAGAGTTTTCTATCCACTAGTATTTTTCAGGATATCCAGACCTTACAAAGAATCATATAGTCTAGCCCACGCCTCAGAAAATAAAAAAGTAAATAAATAAACAGGGAAAGCAACAAAGAGGAGGAACACACAGGTATCTAATGTAAGGATGTAAAACAGGTCTTACTAATCACAGCTCACTTCACTTAGAAGAGGCAGCAGAGTGCAGCCTTGAAAGTCACTCTGTTTTCCTTTTTTATATATTTATAGGCACCACCTCAGCAACTCGCATGGTCAGCTCCTCTACTTTGTTGAAAAATCGGCTGAAATAGCAGGTAGGCAGCAAGGGTACACTGTGGAGCACAGGGAAATATAGCCATTATTTTATAATATCTTTAAATGGAGTATAATCCATAAAAAATTGAATCACTATGTTGTACATCTGAAACTAATTTAATGTTATAAATCAACCAGACTTCAATTAGGAAAAAAAAAAAAAAGGAGGAAAGGCCTGGAAAGAGGAAAGAAAGCTAGCATCTTCTAATCTCCATCTCGGTGACTTTTTTTTTTTTTTTAATCTACTCTTCGGTGCTGTTCTTTAGAAGACTTACCTCTACTTGATCTTAAATAATGTCATCAACCAGTTCTTTTCCTTTAATCATCTGTTGACCCCTCTGTATCCCGAGAATGTAAACTCAGAACTCAGACTCTTATTTAACACTGTGTCTCTAGAACCTAAAATAAGTATAGGTCAGCAAATATTTTTGAAAAATGGAATTAATAAACATTTATTTTGGAATGAGAGTATTCAGTCCTGATCTGCTACTTGGGTTTTCACGTAATCATAGTTGGAAATTTCTCATTACTAGCTTTGACAGCGATTTCTCACCCCTTGCACTGAGAGTACTCCATTACATAAATTTAACATAATGTATTTAACCACTTCCCTTTGGACATGATCTTCTAATCTTTTATTGTTAGGGAAAAAACGACTTGTAATGAATCTCACTTTCAAACATTTTGTGATTAAATGTGAATCTGTTTATAGAGAACAATGCTAAAAAATGAATTTCTGGGTCAGAAAGTGTGGGCATTTGATAGCTGGGGTCATTTTGCCCTCCACTGGGGACTGTGACAGTTTATTCTCTAACTAGCAATAAAGAGGAATGCTCACCTCCTTCCCATTATACTGTGCTATCGAGCGTTTTTGCTCTTTCTCAGTTTGATAGGTAAAAAAACCATGTATCATTGCAGATTTTTTAAAAATTTGTTTATTTTTAAATTTTTTATGTCTTGCTTGGCTGTGCTTGCTCTTTCGTTAAAGTTTATTTTGCTGATTATTCTCACGAGCTGTTGGGGTTTTCTTATTAATTTATGTTAACTATACATTAAGAAAACAAGAACTTCACTTGTAATATGTGCTGCAAACTTTTCATCCAAGTCTTGTTTTCTTTTTTCACTTTATTTTTGCCTTGCAAAATATTTAATATTATGTGTATTGTCATTTTAAAAAATATTTATGGCTTCTGGCTTTTATCATTATTAAAAAGATATTTTCCAAAAATATTTATGAAAAAAATCCTTCTAAGTTCTTACCTTTTTCAGATCATTTAAATTCCTAACTCAATCTGAATGGTTTCCCTTTTTATTTTCTTATAAAACATCACGTGCATTTAACTTTACACCATAAACTTGAGAAAGGGAAGAATAGTCTATCCTTTCAAGGATTAGAGTTGATTGACATCTAAATAAGTTGATGTTAAGTTTTATGTGTTATTCCTTGCATGCTTCTACATCAAGCACCGAGGAAAGCAAATTAAATGAATGATATATTTTCATTTACTTTCCTATCATTTCTTATACTTTTCTTAAGTTAATGTTAATGATATATCCTAAACTATATTATTTAACTATATATCTAAACTATATTTTAAAGTATGTACTTAAAATTTCTTGATCTCTGTTAGAACTCTAAGCTTTAGCCATAAATGAGCCCAGTTTTCCTTTATTTCTTGTTTAGTTCATTCTTGAATGATATTTAGATTTTAGTCCACCCACCCCTTCACCTACATTTTCCCAGTAAAAAACTGCCCATCTTTTTATTTTCAACCTCTCTGAGTCAAATCATAGTCATCTTATTTTCCTTTGTAATCCAATATGATAGCCTTTGCATTTAAATAGGTAATTTTATTTTCATTTTTTCTTATGGAATATATATTTGGTCTTAATTGTATCTCATATTTTATATGACAGTTTTTGCTCTTATTGTTCATTTTAAAAATTCTTTACTATATGAGGTATATTTTTTGCTATTTTTGTGTGTGTGTGTCCCTTGAGAATTTAGAATTATGTTCTGTTGATTGCTCTTCTTTATGTTACTTTTATAACTACAACTTTATATAAATTCTTGCTATGCCACTGATTTATGCAGCAACTACTAACTCTTCACAATGAGCACTAAGTGTCTTCATTTAGTTTCTCTCAGTAGCAGATCTTGAGACAAAGATTCAAGTGTAAGGTCGTTTATCTGGGAGGCAATGGTAGGAAAGTGGGGAAGGAAGAAAGGCACTAAGGCGGTATTAGCAAGCCAGCTCCCACTGTGGGTGCCTGCAGTGAAATCTTGCTGGGAAACTCTCAGCACCAGTGCAAAACACTTCTCAGAATCACCTCATCTGAAGGAGAGGGGACTGGGGTGGTTACATACTAGTCCACACCAGCAATTTGTCGAGGGCTGCTCCGGGGTGTTGATTTCCCTGCACTGTGGACTGTTCTCACAGAGGAAGCAACATCAATAACCGAGAAAGCCTAGGGTGAAGAAATGCAGGCACTCAACCCTGGAGTTTAAGTTGCTCTGCCCTGAAACTGAAAGGACTTGGAGATAAGGACAGGGCACTCACAGCATCTGCCACAGCCCTCCCCTTGCACCACACAGATTCACTCATGTCACATGTCAAATTCCTGTCAGCAGTTATTTGAGACGGTGGTCTGTCCCAATTTCTAAAAAAAGAGAAAGTCTTACAAAAGAAGTTCTGATAGAACACGCTCTAGTCCCAGCTGCTGAAAGCCAGCGCAAGCGCTGAGGCTGATGCACATCACGCCGACTCCACCACCCCTTCTAGACCTCCTCTATCAGCACTTCTGCTCCTCCCTGGTTTTGATGACCTTATTAGAGTGTGGTCACTACAGCCGCCCCTTTACTATTGTTATAGGGCAGGACATGGAGGCATCAAAAGGCGCCCCTAGAAATTTACTGAATCCCTTACTTTCTGATCCTTATAACCACTGTGCAAAAGTAATGTTATCGTCTCATGACTACTGAAGTCAGTTAACCCAACCAATTATAATAACTCTTTTCTTTACCTGTTAGTCTACTAGCATAAAGAGTCACATGGTGGAGACACAGTAGAATTCTCATGGTCTCTCTGTAAAGAGCATCCTACTGCCCCTGAAACTAGATGTCTAGTCCAGCAAAACCTAAAGCTGTAGGCACAGGAAGCACGTATTCCCCAAGAAGATCACTGAGAGTGATGATGAATGAGGTCACCTCTGCTTCTACCTCTTGGATTCTGGACCTCATTTACCCACCACAGAATTAATATATATAATGGCTGTTGGTCAAAATATAGATCAAATATCAAAGGGCATCACTTCAGACCCATAAGGTACCGTACCTGAGCTGGCATCTTGGTTGTATCTTGAAGAGTCTATTCCAATGTTTCCAATGGGTGGCAGTATGCAGGTGATGGAGGACATGGAGGAGCCAGTGAATCCTGCGTTCTTGTGCCAAATGTCATGCTTCCCTGTTGCTTTAAGTCAGTCTCTTGGTCTGAAATGATACTATGCAAAATCCCATGACAATAACCTAGTGGCCTTTTGGATAGCGGTGCTGGTCAAGGCACTCAGAATCAGGAGTACAAATCCATATCCAGAATACTTGCCAATCCCAATAATTATGAATTAGGCTCCCTACAGGCAACAAGGGTCCACTGAAATCAACGTGCTGCCAAGTGTCTGTTAGTCTTTTTGAAAAGATGATGCCATATTATAGCTTTAGTGTTTGTCTCTGCTGCTGACAGGCTGGACATTCAACAGCAGCAGGAACTAAATTGGCTGCTGAGTCGTTTACTAGCTCCACCCATGCCCTACAGCTTGTCAGCTGTCTCCTTGGTTATTCAGCGCCTCCACTGCTATGACTGCTCTCAGGTTGGAGGACATAAAGATCTGCACAATTTGTGTTCACCCTTGACAGACCATCCATATGACTCTTACTCTAAAATATTTTTCTTCAGTCTCTTTATCTTGCTCTTTTAAGGACCCTGGCCAACCAGACAAGACATTTATCACTGTCTCTAATTCCATGTATATTCTTCACTCAGGCCACTTCTCTCTACACATCAGTTCATGAACAGAGGTTCAGTGCTTATAGCTCTGCCAAGTAGGAGGATTTTACTCATCGGTATCTTTCAAAGCCATTTTTGAATGAAGCTGTAGTGCAACAGAAGTCCATTTTGAGCTTATGCCTACATATCAAGGTAGCCCATTCATAAACTAAGCCAAGGTTTTCCTCTTTGATGACCCCTACAAGCCCTTATGAGTGACATTGTACACAGAATATGGCAAGCTTTCTAACTTAGCTGTTTTGGCCAGTGGAGAAAGAGGTTATTTCAGGGACTTCTGTGTGGTCTTTCCTAGTATGGTGGCTTTTCCACCATAGTTCAGGAAAACAATTTGAGGGTTTAATTCGGTGGTAATTAATTATATCCTGTCCTTTCTTTGCATTTGATAACTAGGAAAACGGCCATAGTCATTTGTAGGCCATCGACTTACTCCACAATGAATCAAGCCAGGGCTTCATTTATACTCTGGTATCTGTATGCCCCCTTCCCTAATAATAAGGTCAGTGTCATTCCAGACTCTGTAACTGACATCCTCAATACATGCGGCTGTTCCTGTTACCCAAGTGTACAATTACTCATATAAATGGCCATCGATCCCTTTAGGAAAAGATTTATGGCAATGTTGCAATGTATATTTGTCAAAATATAGGATCTTCATCAAAGTCACGCAACTTTTCTTTTAGTCGATGGCTTAGAAATAATTCTGGAAACTGGGCTACATATGGTTTTGTGAGACTGAGATCAGGGTTTGGTTTGCCTTTTTTCGAATCTTATTTTATCTGTAAGCCAAGCAACATCCTCTGGCTGCCTACCTCTCTTTCCCTCAGGAATGTGTATTTGTCATTCTGATTTTCTCATCCTTTGTGGTAATTACGTCCATTTTGCTTCTGATGAGTAAGTGCTTTCTTCTCTCAAGTGCTTTCTTCTCTCTTTTTCTATCCTAAAACTATTAGAACTCTATCTAGAAGTCTAGAACTATGGACCTCCGTTCTATGGAAAACATCCTGAGTTCCTACCATCACTGGTCTACAAAGAACACTTATTACTGGGTTCTCCAGCAATGCTGATCTCCTCATGAATACCTTCCTCATCATCTTGGTGGAATAAACGTCCTCCAGGCCCTCATGGAGAATGTGGTTCTCTGTTCTAATGTTAGACTACCCAACCACTTGAATCTTTAGATTCTTTTCTCAATACTCTGCCAAAGCAATTCTGGCAACCTCACCTCACTGTTTGATTCAGGTTTTAAGGGGTCAACCTTGTAATGAATTTGGATTTAGATCCATGTGTCCTTGTCTGAATGTTAAATCCTGAGTCATGGGAGACAGAGTACCTATATGGAGCAACTTGCTCTATCCAATAATAAATTCTCCTTCTACCCTTGTTCAGCATCTTCAAGATCCATTCACAATCATATTCCCCTGGTTCCTGCTAATAAAAATTTGCCTTATCTTGTTATCTTTCTGATGAATAACTCTACCACCCTGAAACAAAGACATCATTCTCTTAGGCTATCTAAGACGTGACTTGTTATCAGCCTACCAGCTCTAAAGAGAGGTAGAAAAAATCTTGAAGATGACAATTCTAATCTTGTATTTCCCCAAATTAAAACTGCATGATCTCTAAGCAAAGGGAATTTTCTAGCTAAGGGAAACTAGCAAGAGGTGATGGTCGGGGTAAAGGAAGAATGAGACACTTCCACAGGACTAGAAGGTTCTAGAGGATCTGGGGATTCAGGTTTCTCACAAATATTGGCTCATCTATTCCCAGTTCAGGTCTTAGGCTCCCACTTGTCTGTAAGGCCTTGACTTTAACAGGAGGAAGTTTTCAAGGCTATTAATTTATTCTTATTTGAAATTCTGCTCCTCTAAATCAGATTTTAAGTCTGAGTTTGAGCAAAATTTCCCTCCAGCTGCAAAAGATGAGAGGCTCCTTACATACTGTTGTAAAAGCCCTTTGGCTTTTATGTCATGCCCTCATTTGATAATTAGCTAAATGAGCTTTCATTTCTTCCCTTAGTGTTTCAGTTACACTTAACAGTAACCAATCCATAGTACTTCAAGCAAATGACAGAAATATTGCATTAGTGGGGGTATATCCCCCTATTTGTATCACATCCCAGTGTACCAGAGGTGAGCAAAATTGTAAGGCCCATGTTAGCTAAAGCACACCAGGTGTTAGCACCTCTTACCACAAAAAAAAAGTGTCATTATTATCTTCTGGTTGATAAGTGATCCAATTTCAGAATCCATCATGAGACACTGCTGTCTAGGACAGCTTCTCATACCAACTGTCTTAGTTTGTTTTCCATCAGAATCAGGCCCAGATACAAGGATTTTACACCAAGTGTTTTTTTGAGAAGAAAAAGTCGGGATATGGGTGGGGAGGGAAGGCAGATAACAAAAGGGCCTGTGACTGCTGTGAGTGACCAAAAAAAGCTTGGACAGTCAGTTATAGAATGTGTTTGTGCTCAGGATTACCCACCCGATGGGAAGAGTCTTGGTTGAGGGCTGATCTAAAAGAGTGTTAATGTCCTCACACTTCTGGATGCCCCTTGTGTGGGCAGAATGGTTTCCTTGCAACAGAAAGTCAAAGTCTTAAGCAAAAAAAGAAAGAGAAAGAAAGAAAGAAAGAAAGAAGGAGAAAGAAAGAAAGAAGGAGAGAGAAAGCAAGAAAGCAAGAAAGCAAGCAAGCAAGCAAGAAAGAAAGAAAGAGAAAAATTAGGTGCTGCCAATTGTACTTTGTGCTGACATGCACTGAAGTCTGAGAGTAAAGAGAAGTAGGTGGGATGCTGAAGTGTCTGCTGTAGTTGATTTTTTTCTTAATAAAATGATTGATTTTTCTTATTATTCTAGTATTTCATTTTATAACTTGTAACTTGATTTACCCACTTTGCATTATATAATTTTGAGAGCTTGGTTACAAGAGATGAGGAAATTCGTCTTCTTACACTGTCACACTCTTTTTCCCTTTACTTCTTTCCTTTGCTATTTATCATTTCTCTTTCTAAGTTTATAACATTTTTATTCCTTTTATTAAATATTTAGTATCACAGTTTTCTTAATCTCAGCCCTGTAGATATATGGGTTCAAAGCTCACCAGGGGGTCCCTTTCCCAGTGATTTTTTTTTCATTTTAAGATTTGCTGAAGTTTCCCTTCTAACTCTCTTTTTAAAAAAAAAAGCCTCATGCAAAATATATGACTTCTTGTGTACTCAAAAAATGTTTTATTATAAAGTTAGCTACTTGTTCAGCTTCCCTACTTGGACTATTAATTGTACAATTTCCAAAGTGGGCTTCTAATCTTCCACCTACCAAATCTCAAATATGTTCCTCCCACAATTTCCCCAGTAAATAACAACTATTTTTCCCCCTGTGGTTCAGAACAAAAACACATGGAATCATTTTTGACTCTTCTCTTTTTATTTACTTTTTGAATAGGCTTTATTTTTTTAAAGCAGTTTTAGATTCACAGCAAAATTGAGCAGAAGGCGCATAGGTGCCCCTGACTTCCTGCATGCGTAGCTTCCCCATCAACGTCCCCCACTAGAGTGGTGTACTTGTTACAATTGATGGCCCCACAGTGACATGTCATTATCACTCAGCCTGTAGTTTACACTGGGGTTCACTGTTGCTGTTGTATATTCTATGGGTTTGAGTAAATATGTATTGCCATATTTCCACGTTTATACCCTTAGACAGAGTAGTTTTACTGATTTAAAAGTCCTCTATGCTCTCCCTATTCATCCATCCCTCTCTCTTAACTCCTGACGATCACGTATTTATTTATTTTTTAAACTATCTCCATAGTTTCGCCTTTTCCAGAATGTCCTGTAGTTGGAATCACACAGTATGCAGCCTATTCAGATTGGCTTCTTCTGCTTAGTAATACACCTTTAAGGTTCCTCCATGCCTTTTTATGGCTTGAGATCTCATTTATTTTTGGCACTAAATAATGTGCCATTGTCTGGGTATACTGCGGTTTATTTATCCACTTGTCTATTGAAGGACATCTTGGTTGCTTCCAGGTGTTGGCAATTATGAATAAAACTCTAAATATCTACATGTAAGGTTTGAAGTTTTTAATGCCTTTTGGCAAATATCAGAGCACAGTGACTACACCTGATGGTAAGAGTAGGTTCAGTTTTGTAAGAAAATGTCAAAGTGCCCTCCAAAGTGACTATACCGTTTTCTATTCCACCAATGATGGATTAGAGCTTCTTTCTTGTTTTCAGACTCTACATTCCATTCATAAGTAAGTCCTGTTGGTTCTCCCTGCTTACACGGCTACCTCTTAGGTTCAAGGCTCCCTCAGCTTTAACTCACATTATTTAATAGCCTCCAAAATAGACACCCCATGTTTGCCTTCCGTCATTCTGTAATACAGAAGTCAGAACAAGGGAATTAAAATATGCAAGAGAACGTGCCACTCATCTTAAAGCACTCCAATGACTTCCCACATCAGAGTAAAACTTCAAACCCTTAAAATAGCCAACATAGAAGTAGCCTTTCCATGTTGCCTTCCTGACCTCATCTTCTCCCCGTTGCTTCCTCCTCACCCTGTTCCAGTCATACTGACTTTTGTCTGGTTTCCTGAACATTCCACGCACATTAATGCTTTAGGACCTGGTACTAACTATTCTCTTTGCTTAAAATATTATTTCACTGGATATGTACAAGGCTTGACCCCTTTCCTCATTCCTAACTTCCTCACGTAGCCCATCTCATTAAGGCTTTCTGGTCAAATAGCACTGCTTTTGACAATCTCTATGTACTTCCTTGAGCATTTACCACCCATCGCCTCCTCCCATTATATGTATATAGGGCTTTATCTCATTCATTACTCTCTTTTTGTCTCCAATGAGAATGCAAGCTCTATGAGGCAGGGATTTTAGTCTGCTAGTTGTTATTTTTATTGCTGGGGTGGCGTCCCTTGCACCTAGAATGCTAGACAGTAAGAGGTGCTCAATAAATATTTCAGAACAAATGAAGGAATGTTGACTTCATAATCAGACCAAAATTTAGTCAGGCTAAAATTCTTGTTTCCCTGAGGATGCTTTACAACCGTGTTCCCCAGTCTTCTAACAGTGTTGCCGTGAATCATTTTGAATCTAGCCTCATTATTTTCTCATATAGATGAGCTAGTCATTATACCTTGAATCCCAAATTATTCTTTTTTTTGTTTTAGAAGGCCAGTACCTTTACCTTTTCTCTTTTCAAAAAGTCTAGGGTTATAGGATATCCTCTCAACATGTATAATTAGGTCTTCTTTTACATCTGAAAATATTTATTAAATCCCAGCTTTAAAAACATATTTATTCCATTTTTGAAGCTACCTTTCATTGTGTGTGCATGAAATCATTTTTTTCCTTGTCTTCGCTTCATATCTGCCATCTGCAATCTTTTCAAACTCTTTGTTCATTTTCCTTTTATTTTTCATCTCTCTAGTCTTTCGTGGCTTTGCTGTGCTTCAGGCAGCTTCTGTTTGCCTTTGTGCTGCTTCCAATGCAGACATGATTTTGGAGATGATATTTTTCCTTTTCCTTTCCACCTACCTCCCACATTCTGCCAGCTCATGTTTCATCTCGTTTGGTTAACTTAATGTTTCTTACTAGTGCACTTTTTTAAAAAAAGGTATTTTTAAATTTTATTTATGACTGTGTTTGCTCATATTTTACATCTGTTCTATGGCAATATTTTTCTGGTGAGACTTAGTCATCTTTCACATGTTGCTGTTCCTTTTATTCTTATCTCTTGTAGTATCTTTGTGTAGATCCTGTGTTGCTTCCTTTTTAATGATTTCTCATCTTTGAGTTGGGTGGGCTCTTATAGGACTGGCTATTTCCAGGAGAATCTGGGTTATGCTGGGTCCAGAACTGGTTCCTGCATCAACAAGCTTTCTTGCCTAACCACATGGGGTGGCTTCTTTGGCAGGATTTTATGACTGTGAAGTTTTTGGGCCTTTGCTTCTTCCCAGAGAGCAGAGATCAAGTGCAGCCAGGTTGCGGGCAAGTCAAGTCCCTCCTTCCTAAGAAACTGCTTCAAGATTTTCTGAAGTCACTGACTGTGCCCCCACCTCAGTGTTGTGGAAGGGGTGTCAGGGATGTTCTTCTAGTTAGTCTGCATACCCTGCCCTAGTTGCTCAAAGAAATGAGTGTTGGGTTTGCCCTTTAAGTCTTACACCTCCTTTTGGGAGCTATTTTTGCTAACTTTGTTTTATAGATTTGCCATTACAAACACCATTTTCAACAGATGACTTCGACCTTCAGTGCATTTGGCAGTTCTTTCTCGTCTATTGTTATTCAAGGTCATAGTTACCTTTAAATCTTTTAAAGATAAATTCAAATCCTGTGGAGTTTCCCTATATTACACTGCCTCTCAGAGATTTTTTAATGCAGAGATTTGTACAGGACAAAGAAAAAGGAGCAAGACATGGGCGCTTAAAAAGCTACAATACTTAATGTAGGAGGAGACACAGTATTAAGAAAGGATGAACAGGAGACCCTACAGGGTGCAGACATGTAGAGGAGGACTCAGGATGTCTACCAGCTGAGTGCTGGCGACTGTTTTTGTTTCAGACATTTATGAGCTATCCTGGGAGAATACGCCAACCCTCACTGAAGACTGAAAGATAAAGGTTGTGAGGAGGATGATTTTGAGATGGGAATTCTCAAGTTATTACTGCACACAGCAATTAGGGAGAAAAACAATAGATAAAATTATTGAGATAAAGTGTGAATTCTCAGAAAAACAGAGGGTGATGTGTCAGACTTTGTATGCTTTGGGCACAGGGAGAGGACCTCCTTGTGTAAGCAGATAAGTAAGATTGCGGGAGGGCAAGAAAAACTTTGCTTCTCTGCAAGATACATTGAACTGGATTATTTTAACAATGATATTTTAACAGTATTATAATTTTTGTGTGTGTTCCTACGTGGAATTCTTATTGTTATTTTACTGATTCATGTAACACATACTTATTAAGCCTCTTTTCTAAGCCATGCCAGGCCTGGGGAAAGAGTGATGGGGAGTCACGGCCCCAGGCTTTGATTATTTTCTTAATTAGTTCATACTGTTATAATGAAAATTCTGTGGACTGGGTGGCTTAAATAACCAACATTTATCTCTCTGAAGATTGGCACGTCCAAGTTCAAGGTGCTGGCAGATTTGGTCCCATGCTTCTTGGTTCTTGCTGTGCAGTAGGAGAGCAAGAGTGCTTTCTGAGGCATCTATTATAAGGATACTAATCTCATTCAGGGGGCTCCACCCTCCATGACCTAATCACCTTCCAGTGGATCCACCTCCTAATACCATTTCATTGAGGGTTAAGATTTCAACATACGGATTTTGCGGAGACCATTGCAATTATGAGTCTTCATGGAAATAACAGAGTGGTTCTTCAGATTTTTTTTTCTCTTTGGCTTAGGATAGGGGGCCCAAATGGGAATATTTGAGGACTTTATTTGAGTCATTTCAACAAATACTGCTGAGAATCTGTTAAGTGCCAGACATTTATTTCAGTACTGGAGATAAAACAGTGAATTTGGTCATTTCTCATTTATGCTTAGTTTTCCTCCATAGTTCCTGTTCACAGCTCACAGCTCCCAGGGGAATTTCCTAAGTGTTAAGAGTGTGAAGATGCCTCTTAGATTAATGAGGTGACTTTTGCAAAGCATCAAAGCATGGGAGCTGGTTGCCAGTGGAGCCAATCATGGAGGGTTAAAACTTTCAGTCCCACCACCCCAACCTCTGGGGAGGGGTGAAGGGCTACAAGTTGAATCAGTTGCCAAAAGTCAATGATTCAATAAACTATGCCTGTGTAATGAAGCCTCCATAAAAACTCAAAAGGTCAGGTTTCAGAGAACTTTTGGGTTGATAAGCACATGAGGATCTGGGGAGAGTTGAACTCTTGGAGAGGGCATGCGGGCTCATGCCCCTCCCCACATAACTTGCCCTACGCATCTCTTCCTTCTGGCTGTTTCTGCATTACATCTTTCAGAATAAACCCAGTGATCTAGTAAGTAAAATGCGTCTCTGAGTTCTGTGAGCCTTTCTAGTAAATTAATCAAACCTGATAAGGAGGTTGTGGTAGCTTCTGATTTATAGCCAGCGGGTCAGAAGTACAGGTAACAGCCTGGAGTCTGAAGTCCATGGAGGAGACTGTTGGAACCTCGAATCCATAGCTGTTGGTTAGAAGCACAGGTGGTAACCAGGGCTTACAACGGGCATCTGCAATGGAGAGTGGGCAGTCTTGTAGGACTGAACCCTTAATCTTGTGGGAGCTGGTGCTATTGTTAGCAGATGGGGAAATTCCCAAAAAGGGAGAGACCCACAAAAAGTGGGGTTTTCTCTTCTGGCACTGAAAGAATTCACAGTAGAGACAAAGGGGCAGAGTGAAAGTTGCTTTATTGCTCAAAAAAAAAAAAAAGAGGAAAAGATACTCAAGTGGAAAGACACTGGGGTGGGGGGACAAGCCCTGGTGACCTGATGTAAGAGCCCTCACTTCCGGGGGCTCGGCGGGGCCCTCTCATCTGTCTTCTTCGGTGCTTCTTGTCCTCTTTCCACTGGCTGCCCTCTCCTACTTCCACTCCAGTTTGTTCTGCTCTGTGGAACGAACACTCTGCAAAAACAAGATTCAGTAACTAGGGACCCTTAAATGATGTGGTCAAGCTAGATCCTTGAACAATGTGCTCACATAGATTAGATGTAGTCAGGCCCTTCTGTTCCTTCAGGGTGGCTTTTTCATCATTCAAGTAAACATATCAACTAAGGCCAACTATAGGTTCATTATGAACAGGTTAATTTAAAACTTTCAAAGGAGTCTCTAGGCACCCGGTCCCAGTTTCTGTCCCCGGTTCCCTGCCTCCTTCGCCGTCTCTGGGTGGACAGTGTCAGAGCAGAGCTGAACTGTGGGACACCCAGCTGGTAGCAGAGATACTTACTGGCCTGGAGGGCCCGCGTCACACATGCTGGAGTTGAGTCCGGGAGCCCACAATACCCCTCAGGGGAAGATAGGCGTGGAAGACTATAAGATGACCCCTTTGGGGCTGTAACCGTATGAATCCGGTTATAGGGTAAGGATTACTGGTTCAGGGTTTAATACAGAGCCTAAGTCGATTGTGCTGTGGACAATAATTGAAGAAAAGATAAAAGCGTCTAATGATTTTTGAGCGCCCTAAAGCTTATACCGACCGCTCTCTGTCACAAAACTTCAGTGAGAGGTTACCATCCTCATGTCACACCGAAGGCACCCAAATCTCAGAGCTCAAGCTCCATTGCCCCGAGTCACAGAGGTGCCCAGTGGAGGGACCTGAATTCCGGCCTAGACTCCGGTGACGCATCGCACCTCACTTCATCGCCTGCTAAATGATTGCCCCCGGGATGCCAGGAGTGTGGCTTTAGCCTGAATACATAAAGCCACTCTGCTACCGGGGTTCTGTTCTCTGACTCCATCTGGTCTTGCTTACAGAGAGGACGACAGCACACTCCTCCCCCCTCTTTCCCGCTCACTTGCCCCAAAGCCAGTGTGAGTAAATAAAGCTAATAGATAAAGCCGTTTAGTTTTCCAAACATCTGTAAGGCATAAAAAAAAATATGGAGACTGGGAAGAGCAGCCTTTCTTCTTCTCTAACCAGTGATCTGAAAACTGTTAGAAGCGATTGTAGGTGCTGGAAGACATAAATAGAAGCAACTGGTGGCGAAACACACGAAGCCTGAACATCGTGAAGAGTTTCCCCACCGAGTAAACGGGGCTAAACAGCCGCTGAAACCCGCCATCGGAGGCAGTATCTTCCCACGTCAAGGAAATAGTAATTGGACTAAACGTTCCAAGACCTTGTTATGTGAACATAATCCCAGCGCCCTGATTGGCAAAAGAAAAAAAGAGAACGGTGGCCGATAAAGGGATTCGCAGTGAAATGTATTAAAGCCAGAAGGTATGAAGAGCATTGCTTTGCTTACTCTGGATTTTATAGTCATTGTTCAGAGCAAAACCAGCTGCCTTTTCCAACTTTACTCTCTTGCATCATATGGGTATTTGTCTGTGCCTGTATTTGTATGAGCTCCTTCATGTGCAGGTTGCACTGTGTGCAGTCACACGCTGGAGTACATCGTCCGAGAAATTGTGTCTCCGCGAACTCTGTGTGCATGTCTCTGGGACTGCTGGGTTTGCAAGCATGTGTGTGAGGCTGTGGGCTACCAGAGGGGTGCACTTGGGTGTGTGTGCACAGGTGACCGATCCTCTGTGTGTGTGCTTATGCCGATGTGCGTGTCTGTGCACATGCAGTTGCAGAGGGTTGCATGCATGTGTGTGCAAATTTAAGTACTTAAAGGTGTGTGTGTGAGAACACCTGTGCAGAGAGGAACACGGGTACCCCCGAGTGCAAGCTCCTTGATTCGCATGTCAGCCTGCATGTGCGAGCCCAGCGTATGTGCGCATGGTGTGCATGCCTGTGTCAGCAATGTCGAAGAATGATGAAGTGTTACTGGAGGGACTGTTCCTCAGCCGTCATCCTTCACCGTCAGGATGGGAGCTGTTTCCAGAAATGGCTGCTGCAGATTTGTCATGCTGTTAATAGATGGCAGGGCTGTGTCTGTTGGGTCTGGCACTCAAGCGGTGAAGCGGAATTTCCAAACAAGGCCAGACCCCCGGAAGCTGTCCTGACTTAACAAGGTGATTGAAAATAGATATTTTTTAGGAAGGAAAAAAAAGGATTACATTTTTGGTGATGCTTCATCTAGAGGCCAGTTTGACGGCTCTGTGTGTAACACATCTGAGGTAGGTTAGTGAGCCTAAGGATGGGACGGGAGTGGGTGGGAGTGGGAACTGGGCGAAGGGGCTGCCAGCCAAGCTCCAGCTGCAACAGCTTCTACTGCCTTTCCCCAGACTCTGCATATCTGTTGACCACTTCAGGGTTTTTCCTCCCCAAAGTGTAGGATCCCAGAGATGGATGAGACATCTTCCCTTGTTCAGAGTTTAGGATTCTGGGGCTTAAAGTGAGAAAACCACTTCCCTGACATAAAAGGCAGACTTCAGATTCAAACCCAAATCAATGAAATGTGAGAACAGTTTGTAGAATTCAGGTTTTTATTTCTTTTTAGTCGTCTTTTATTCTTTTTTTTTTTTTTTGCTATCCATCAGTATTTATTAAAAATAAAATATCCCAGCAAACCAGGGTGTAGGCAACTGTTGGTTTCCCTGGGCAAGGCAAGAAAGACAGTCATTAGGGCAACGTTTATGGCCCGTCATCCCCTTTACTCGCTCGCGGGCAACTCCTTCCATCCGAAAGCCTAACACACAAATAGTCGTCTCTCTCAGTAGGCAATCCGAAATACTGGTGTAGCGTGTAAAGTGCTTCTTACCAGAAGGCACTGTTAATTGCTTCCTTATCCATGATGCAGAATTTAACTGGATACCATTTTTCTCAACTCATGCTATAACTAAATCCATTTAATAGATACTTATATTCCTGCAATTCATGATAAGGGTGAAAATACAAATGTATAACACATACGACAAGTAAGGTGAACTATATTTTATGGTTTACAAAAACACTTGTGTGATATATACCAATAACTAACTCACTATAGATAAAGAAACAGATTTAGGGCTAGTGGTCCAGTTAGGGTCAATAATGAAGAATGATTTTAAAGATGTATTTCCCAAAATGACCAAATCTGCATTCAGTAAATCAAAAATGCAAATGCCTTTAGAGAAGCGAAAATGTTTACCCTAAAAATAAAGGCATGGCTTTGAATGGGAACATACATGAAATATCTCACTACCCATAATCAGTGTGGATGGAATAAACTCCTCCTCTAAGATGAAAACAGGCTCCTCACTTCTGAGGCTGTTACTGTTCCAAGTCATCAGAGAGTCAAGTGCCAGTGTAGTTTGTAAATACATGAAATATTTTTAAAGACCTCTTTTGATGACTGTGTGTCTTTTTCCTCCTTGAATTGTCTGTCTTGGCTTGTGGCATTTTTGAGGTTTCTCAGCAGCGCTTCACTGATCGATGCCTTGTGGAACTGGTGAATGAAGTCAGGCCCAAAGTTGCCTCCTACATAGGAGAGGGGGATGCCCAGGTTAAAGAGGCTGCTTAGAGAGTTTTTGCACTGAGTAATGACCACTGTCCGTCCCTCTGCCTCTGGAACACTAAGACCTCTACACTCATGGTCGGAACAAGGGACTGAAAAACAGCCAAGAAAGCTACTCTACCTGAATTCATCTGTGCCACTTAAATCTGTGGCCAGATAAATGTCTTAACACTTTACTTCCAAAATCTTAAAGATCCATGATTTTCAACTGTGGTGTGAGGGTTTTCTTAAAACCCCAAAGATTCTGCTACTTGGTCAGAAGTTGGTTGAGGTTGTAGGTTAGAAGGAATAATGGAATTGAGGCTCAATGTGAATTAACCTAGAACAAAATGGTCGGAGACTAAAGATTTGTCTTAGGTTATAAAGCCTTATTATAACCTTATATTATACACTAGCTTGGAATGACAGTTCTGCAAATCTTTTTCTTTGGAATTACAGTACTACAGGCCAACTTTGGGATTCAGAGATTGAAGGACCTGGGTGTCATCTACTCAGCAAAGATTTAACCAAGGGTTAACACAAAACAGTTTATAACGAGCTAGGTGACAGGAGTTCCTGTCATCTCCCCACGCTCTTCTCTGGGCCAAACCTCTTGGAAACATTGGCGACATGGCTTCTGTGCTCCCCCTGCTTCTGTCACCATCTGTCACAAAGCTGTGACTTACAGGATTAGTGCAACTGGAAGGAGGCACTGCTGCTCCTCTGTAGCTCAAGGCTGCCCTGCCTCGCATGGATCTTTGTGCTCATAGAATGAGGTCGTTACGCTTTATCTCAGGCTCCATGTCAAAAGCTTACGAGGGTCAAGGTTGAGTTCCATGTTTTAAAAAAAACATGTACCGAGGTCTACATCTCACTGGCCCCAGCTGGGAGGCAGCAAAGGTAGCAAGTTCCTTTGGCACAGCTGGCAGGAGACGGACTGCCAGCCATTGTCTCCCTAAGGCAGAGCATCTCAGGGGTTTAGATTCTGCCACTCACTGTTTCAACCAGGGACCAGCAATGCAGACGCTGCTGGGCCCACTCAAGCACCACTGAATCAGAATCAGCATTTTCACAGAGTTCTCGTGTGATGCACATGCACGCTAAAGTTTTCAAGAAGCGCTGGTGCAGGCCAGGACGTCTTTCTCCCTCCTAGCTATGTGATAAAATCGTAAGAGGAACTTTCACAAAGTACACTGAAGCCCAGGTTCTATCCAAGACCAATTCAATCATAATTGGCTGGATGGAACCTGGGTGTTAGTGTTTTTAGAAGCTCCTCATGATTGTGAAGCCAGGATTGAGTGGCTCTGTGTTGAAATCCAGGAGCAAGCTGTTTAAATGTCTATGTTAGACACAGATCTAAGTTACAAACTCAAATTCATACACACCAGCAATAAAATCAATAGTTTGATTTTCATCTAAACGATTTCACTCTCTATATCTTAATCAGTTCTGGACAATAGGAATAAGAAACAGGAATTTTACTTTGCTCCTTTGAAATGCCAACAATTAGGTCCTATATGAAATCTCTTATGGTGCTACAGAAAAATTGTAAGCCTGGACTTAGACACACTGAGTCCAGTCTGGTGGATACACACTGAAATTAAAGTATTCCTTAACTCTCCTACCTGACTACAAGGGTTAATTAGGGTTATAAATGGGAAGAAGCTGGAATGCTGTTGTCCCTTCCAGCATCATTCCTCCAACACCACTGGAGCTCCCTCCACGTGCGTAAACACTCACTGGTCCCTTCTTTACATCCTAGGCATGGAGTCCAAGTGTAGTCATTTATATCTTATGTAACCTGTAACATTCCTTTGTGCAGGGGTTGGGTAGAGGAGTACCTGCCAAACGGATAGGCATTTTGAAACTTTAATTCTTCCTGGGTTGTGTAAGGGCATACACAATGGTGATAGATTTAGAATCATCCATGAACAAAGGAGGGGGTGCAAGTTATAAAAGTCTTCCCAAGCACTTCTAAAGTTGCATTAGACAACAGTCACTCATCCTTGCAAAAAATAAAGACCACAATCTGACAGCCTATGGGGAAAATCTGGCCTGCATATATGTGTGAAACACGTGTTTTAAATTAGCTGCTGAAAGTTAGAAATGGAGTGATCTCATATAAATTTTGGACTTCTGACTTCTTGTAGCAAATGGAAAAAACTGGAAATATGTTTTCTTATTTCAAAGCCTTAGTTGTTACGAAATCTTAAGCAAGTTCTATAGTTTCTAGAAATCTCAGTGTCCTTGTCTGTAAAACAGGGATAAAGATATTTACTTACCCCACATAGTTACTGTGAATATTAACTGGAGCAATATATGTAACTTCCCCTGCACATTTTCTGAATTATAGTAGGATCTCAAAAAAATGAAATTTTATACCATTATTATTATTATTATTATTATTATTAAATAATTTATAAAGAATTTAGAAATACAAAATACAATAATTTTGATTTTAAGTGCCAAGGTGATATCCTTTACTGATAAGAACTGTACATAGTAGTTCTTAAAGTGTATCTAGTCTGATCTAGTATAAATTTACCTATTTTCTTTTGATTTTAATTATCACTTTTAAACAGAAACTTCTGATCAATTTTGTTCTCCTCAAAGTTATGCAGGTGCAATTTGAATTGTGTTGATATGCACAGGCTCTGAACAGAATACTATCTGTAGTGGTGGTTGTGGAAAAAATACAGTCCTTTCAAGTTAGAGAAGCTGAACAGTTCCTGAAGACACAGCACATCTCCCCAGTGGACATTATTGGGATTCAGCTAGTTCAAATTACCCTTTTGAATGTAGGCAGCATTGGCCAAATACCCATTTTTCTCTCTCTCTATTTTTATTAAAGTCTAGTCAGTTTTCAATGTTGTGTCAATTTCTGGTGTAAAGCACAATGCTCCAGTCATAGGAACACACATATATTCATTTTCATGTTCTTTTTCATCATAAGTTACCACAAGATATTGAATATAGTTCCCTGTGCTATACAATATGAATTTCTTGTTTATCTATTTTTTATATATTTAATTTAATTAAATATTTATATATTTAATATATATATATTATCTATATTTTATATATATATATTAGTTTGTATCTGCAAATCTTGAACTCCCATTTTATCCCTTCCTACCCCCTTCCCCACTGGTAACCATAAGTTTGTTTTCTATGTCTGTGAGCCTGTTTCTGTTTTGTAAATAAGTTTGTTTGTCTTTTTTTTATAGTCCACATATAAGTGATATCATATTTTTTTTCTCTTTCTAGCTTACTTCTAAACAAATGGGACCTAATTGAACTTACAAGCTTCTGCACAGCAAAGGAAACCAAAAGCAAAACAAAAAGACAACCTACAGAACTGAAGAAAATATTTGCAAAAGATGAGACTGATAAGGGCTTAATTTCCAGAATATATAAATATTCTTATACATAAATATTCTCATACAACTTAATAATAATAAAAAACAAATCTAAAAATGAGCAGAAGATCTAAATGAACAATTCAATGAAGACATACAATAGCCAATAGGCACATGAAAAATTGCTCAATATTGCTAATCATCAGAGAAATTCAGAAAAAAATTATTTTTTACAACTTTCTACCTTAGCCAGACAAATCTTTAACTGTTTCATGCCTGCTGCATTCAATTTAGGACACACTGGTATATATGACTAATTTTAATATGATGTTCAGAACATGAGTCAAGAATAGTTTAGCGTCTTAGAAACAAAAATACTTTGACGGTCGTTATGTGTCTGACCCTGGGCTGGAGAGCAGGGTAGAAAGGCCAAAGAAAATGTTTGAAAGCTTAGTTTATTGCCTGAAAATTCCATTCCAGCTGTGTTTCTCTGGTGTGATATCTCAACTTTTCTGCCTAATTAAAATTGAGACATCAATTTGATACATTCAGCTGGTAAATCTTCTTGTAAAAATAAATAATATTTGCTTGAATGAAATCAGCCATGATGTCTGGGCTTGTTATAACTGCCAGTGGCTTAATTGAAACACAGCTGCAGGATTAAAAACACAATAATGTTTAGCCTTTTCCAACAAGTTCACGTCTTTTATCCAATAAAATCCTCAAATCAACTTCCTAAGGTGGTTAATGAAGTTAATTAGTTAACACAGACTAGGTTATGCTCTGCTAACCACCAGCCTCCAAAAGTCAGTGGCTTAACAAAATAAATTAATTTCTTGCTGATACAATTTCTTGTTCATTGAAATTCCAGAAGACTCATTGATCCAGACTCCTTCTGTATTTTGTTGTAACTCTACTACCTCAGGATGTGGACTCCATTCTGGCTGTAAGGAAGAGAGTTAGAACAACTTTTTTTGCATTAGAAACAGAACGCCACCACAGAGGCAAGCGGCTTTGTATGAAGCAAGGCAGCATCCTTTGGTTGATCAGAGTTTAAGGACCTGGGTTATGGGCTCGGACCCTACTAAACAACAATCAGATTCGAGCACGATGCAGGTGTCATTAGCCCCAGTGTTCTCTGTAGTAAATGGGCTCAGCAATATTTGCCTTGCCTTCAATAAAATGATGCATTGAAAGCTCTTTGAACATTATATAATGCAACACAAAAATGAATTATTCTCATTAAGTGATCAAGACATCCTCTGTTAAGATACTAACTTTGTTGTGGTGGTCAGTCTTCTGTGTCAACATGCCTAGGCTATGGTTCCCAATTATTCAGTCAAATAGTAACGTAGGTGTGCTGTGAAGATATGTTGTAGATGTGATTAAAGTCTATAATCACTAAACTTAAGTAAATATTATTCTCAGCATTCTGTGTGTGCTTGACTGAATCAGTGGGAAAGCCTTGAGAATGAAACTGAGGCTTCTCTGATGAAGAAGAAATCCCACTTTTGGGCTACCGTTTCATCTCCCAAAGATTCCCTGATGGATTTCAGACTTGAACTGCCACTAGACACACAGAGAAATTGTTTTTTTTCGTAAAATGACTGATGACACAATAATCAACACGACTTGATTCCTACCCTTAAGGACCTTTTAATGTAAGACAGTGGGACAGTGTCTGTGAAAACAACTACAAGACAAAGAACAGAATAATAAATGACATAAAAATGAGGAGGAGGGGAAGGGAAAGTGACATTTTTGAACATGTATTACATTCTATGAACTGAACTTGGGTTTTAGGGTCTTTATAGTTGCTCACATTTAATACAGAGCTATCTCATGGTCTGTGCAATTGCCAGTTTTGAGGAGGAAATTAAAGGTCAGAAAATTGACAGCATTTTTCCACATTTCACAAGAGAACAGGAACTGAGACTTAAATTCAAGTCTTTGTGACTCCAAGGGACATTTTTTTAACTGTATGAGGTGACAATTCAGAGGGTAGATGAGGAAAGGGGAAGGGGAACATGGTGTGCACCAAATATTGGGGAAAGAGGCCGTCTTCCACTCAAACTAGTGTTCACTCATTCGTATCATTTCCCGTACACGAGAAGACCCTCGGTTCTCTGGCTACCTGAAACCTTCCGAGAAACCAACAAGAGAAGTCAGCATTTTACGAACATTTTATGACTTTATAACTTAAATTCCACCTATTGAGGTTTTTTTCTTTAGACTCCTAAGTCTCTTTCATTCTGGGTTACGTTTTCATGTGGCCATTGCTACATGTCTGACCCACCTGAGTATGGGAGAGCCCGAGCAGACATGAGCATGCGGAATGAAGGTTTGTGGTTCCAGCCCCGACTTTGCGACTATCCATGTCACTCTGGACATGTGATAGTATATGTATCTCTGAGATGTTCATCTGTGACAGAGGTGCTTTAGATTGTCTTTAAAGCACTTTGCACATCTCATGTTCACTCGTTACTTCAAAAATATCTCTCTGGACCTCTCTGTTAGTCTTCTGGACCAACAAGAATGACGTGGACTTTTAAGTAAGATACCATAGGGGAGATATTAATAAGAATTTTACATGTAATTAATATATTAGTATGTATATGTATAAAATGATGTAAATCTTACCTCACATGTGGTAAGATTCAACTTTAAAATTTCCTTTCTTTCTTCCTCCCTCCCTCTCTTTTCGGCTCTCCTCTGCTGCCACTGTCGATATAAATTTGATCTGGCACATCAGCCATTGCCCTGAATCCAGGGATGATGTGTTACCTGTCTACAAGGCAACGGGTGAGACACTTGGCCAGGCCCCTACGCTCTATATCACTGCTTCATCCTTCATCATCTCCTGGAGACAGATTCACAATCCTCAATGGTTTCACAGAATGAAAGTGTTGTTATTATTTACACTTAGTTTCTTCCCACCTGCTTCTGCAAAAAAAAATGGTTTGTAGTCAAACAGAAGGGAAACAGAAATTTGCATGCTCCATCAATCTGTGTGTCTCCTGAGATGGTGAGATTTACGCAGGCAGAGGCAGTGGTAGGAGGAGCACTAGATGAGGAGATAGAAGACTGGCTTCTAAGTCAGAGAAAATGATTTGACAAGTGCTTCGTGAGTAGAAAACATTATCCACACATCAGACATTCTGGGTAGTTCTTTTTTGTTTATGTTTTTATTTGCTGCAACTAGTGTAAATGTTTGAGAATACCATTCACCCTAGAATGATGGGTTTTGATTAAACACGAACATCAACCTAATGCCTAGCTTGAAGATATCAGTTTTCTTCCAAACTTATTACCTCTTAATTAGGGACAACTGATTGTGTCTGGTACTAATAGATAACATATGCTAGGGAGAAGAGAAAGTCCAGCCAGTTGAAAATAATTATGATATGTAATTTATTAAAAATTTGTTTTCTTGGTTGCTATTATTCTAAGTTTGAACCTCATGTTGAGGCCAAAACTCACTTCTTTAGCTGTCTTTAATTTTTATATTGTTGCTTATTCCCCTGGCAGAATCCACCCATGGTCCCAATATGGCTACCATGGTTCCGGTCATCACATCTGGAAGCAAAAATGGGACAGCATAGTCCCATCCCCATCTTCTTAAATAGCTCATTTTTTTCCCCCAAGAGAGGAAACCATTCTCAGAAGTGAAGCTCTCAGCAGCCTTTCCCTGGTGCTGTTGCGTACTGAAGTCATGTGACTCCTAGTCATTGGCTATGGCTGGGAAATAGCAGGGTTGTTCTAACCCCATCAAGATTCACACTCTGATAAGGCAAAAAAGCCAAACTCCCCTGAAGCCAAACCTTGCTGATACTTAAGCACTGGGACTGGGTAGTAAGGAAAGGGGGCATGTTGAAAAGGCAGGCAGTGGTGTCAGCAGTACTGTCTCATGCCTCCCGGTCTCCCAGACCATCCCTCCACCCCTCTTCTCCAGGCCACTGCACATCCATTTCTAAAAGTAAAGTTTTAGTAGAGTCACAACATGTCTTCTTGAACTGTCCAAACATAGTTTTGAAAATGCATAAATTAGCAGGGCAAATTAAACAAGTGTGTGAACAAATGCAGACATTCAATGCACACACATGTATATGGATACATATATAAAACTAAACATGGATAAACAATTTACTTATTCATTATAAATATTGAAATAGTATACTTTTCCATACTGGATGTGGTAAATTAACCCCTCGTATTGAAAAGAATGATTGAAATGATATAAATCTATTTAATTATCTGAGCATATGAGCATTTAATTGTGTATAAGAGTAGCTATATGCAACATATATTAGAACATACACACGCACAAGCACATGCTTGTGGGTGTGTAGCTTGTGAGACGCAGAGAAAAATGCTCTTTTGTTTGCCACCAGCTTTAGGTAGCTTTTGTAGTGGGATAAGTCTTCTGCTTGCTCCTCATTGCAACTTCTGAACTATTTATTCCACTAGCTACATATAAATCAAAAACCTCCTTTTAAGTATGTGTCATTCAATTTTATCACCCGTTGCTTCCTTCTCCTTTATGGCTGCTCACCAGTCAGTAGCCCTTCTCCTTGATGTCTTTAAGATCTTGGTGCACAGTCTTCCTCGCTACCCCTAAGTCCTGTTGACACTACTGGGGGTCTTCACCACTACTGTGATGACATTATCGAGTACCCTGCACTGTCATGTTCCTAATGCTCCCCCTCCAATCACCTTGTCCCTCCCTGCTCCCGTTTTCTGGTTCCCACTCCCAGAGACGTACACTAGATCTTGTCCCATCCGTGACTGCTCAGTCTCTAAGATATCTATTTTAAGTGTCCCAATCTGTAACAACCATCTTTTTCTAGGTAAGAACCAGACTTTCTAAACAAGCATATTTTCTCCTCTCTCAGAAAACTATTTCACATATTTCTTTCCCCTCTAAAAATTTCAGCATCCCCTGTGCCCACACACAAGGGTAACGGATGACCAGAGCTACTGCTACTGCATGAAGCCGATCATTTAAGCAGGATTTTGTCTTCGCACAAGGGAGATTCTGGCCTTCCTGCATCTATGTTCATATTCTCATTCTTCTGTTGAAATGTGTGGACTTTCTCTTCTCTCTGATATCAGCTTTCCTACTCTCGTCTAGTCAGTTTGTTCACAGGGAAAATGACCCAGTGTGTACTTTCTATTCTGTCTTATTTTCTATAATTTCCTTAAAAATAAATCTTCATATTCCCCTGCTATCCATGTATTGAGTTGTCCCCGCCTGCTCAGTACTTCAGCTGGCGCGGGTTACGTGCCAGGGAAAAAAAGCAAGACCCGCATTCCCTGCGTCTTTGGGCGCTTTGCCTTGTCAGGCTGTGAGTGTAGCCACTGCACGTGGGTAATTATTCTACATGCTCAGTTCTCTCTTTTATTCAATCATCCGTTGCTGCATTGTAGGTGCAAGTCCCGTCTCTTCCTCTAGTTGGCAGGGACTTTGTCTCCTTAAGCCCTAGATAGTATCTGCACTGACCAAATGTAAGTACTTGTATATGACTTCCATTTATAAAGTGAATTTCCAAGTGAACATGTTATTAGTTTCCTATTAAACCAACTGTCTTTGTCAGCAGCACTTGGATGAATGGTGCCAGCTGCATTGTTCATTTTCTCTGTCATCCGTTAACTTGTGATTTTTTGAAATCCGTTTTTGTCCCCAGAGTGCTTACATTGTCTCAGCAGAACTTTCCTCCAGCTGGTGACACCCGTACAGTGGTTTATTTAAACGTCTAATGACTGCTAGGGAGGCGGCAACAGTTTCACGTCTCTGAGACCCTCACCCTGGTGGTTTGCCACAGGGCCTTGCATCCTCAATATTAGGTATTTCCAGTTTAAAAACTAAAGCTCGGAGGCCCCTTCCACTTGGCTAGAGTCCTGAGAGGGAGTTCCACTGAGACCATTCTGAAAGCAAGAAGGGTAAGTTTCATAGAAGCTTTTGATTTTTTTCGATTTTTTTGAAGGTCGTTGTATTTTCACGCTTTTGATGTGCATGAAAGCAGCACCTTTGAGATGCTATTTCCACGTGCACCCTGAGCTCCGGCAGACCTGGGCCCAGTTCTGGCTCTTCCATGTACTAGCTGGCAGGAAGGCGCTCCTCTCTGAACATCATTTTCTAATCTGTTAGAAATGACAGTAATAACATAATCTCACAGGACTGTCATGTGTATGCCGTCGAGTAATGCATGTGAAGTGCTCAGTACGGACCTAATGAATGCTGGCCGCTTGCGTATTGCCATTATCATTTAGGAAACCTACATTAAGGAAGTCTTCCTATACCTAATAAAATGATTCTGCCCAGATATTCTTAATCACTGTGTTATCTATAAGATTGAATAGTAAGCAAAGAGCCAAATGAACAACGTTAGAATGAAGAATATACATGATTAGATACATGTAAGTATTATAATGATGCTCGCAAATGCTTCACAGTAGCCTGTAAATGCAGGTTGGCTTCAAAGTTAAGTAATTGAAACAGAAAATAAGATTTAATATGTGGTATGATGTTAATGACACACAAATAAATTACCCACACGTATAAACACGGTCGATACAAGCTGATGATGCTGGCTGGGATAAAGGCATGCGGCCTGAAGGTTTTGCTGGCAGTGCTGATGGAAGAGAAGCACCAGAGAGTCGCTTACCGGAGCATTTTCGCATCAGCACAAGGGCTGTAATTAACGCATTGAGAAGACAGGAAAGAGGTGATGGAGCAGTAAAGATGACTGCGTTAGCCTAGTGCTGGAAACCATGCAGTCCACCTCCTTAGCTCACTGAGGCTTCTAGGGCCAGACGCTGTTTCTTCAATGGACCTATTTTCACCTTTGTAGCAAAAGGCTACACTAAGCAAGGTAAAGAAATAAAGATGATAAGAACCGGAATTTCCTGAGGGCCTACTGAGTTCCGTACAAGTTTCACATCTCGCCTGTAATCCTCACAAGCGCCCTGCAGAGCAGCTATTATGACTCCCTTTTTATAAGACAAGACACAGGCCCAGAATAAACAGGAACAGTTCTGGGTGTGCACAGACAGTATTTTGTAGAGCTAGCGTTTGCACGTGGTTTTATTAGGCCCTAAAATTCAAGTTTATTCTTTTAGACCATGTGACTAAAGGTAAGAAGCTTAGCATGGGGAGAGAAGGGTTCATATTACTCAGCTGAAGTATACAGGGAAGGAGAATGAGTGCTTGTCAAGAAAGGTACTGCAGGTCAACACGCTTTCTTACACAGCTTTCCCCCCCTGCTTTCTCTTTATGTCTCTTCCTGCTTCATTGTAACTTGTACCTCAGGTCTGAGTCAGATTCCTCAAGCAAAAGTCTCCCTACTTTGCTCCAAAATGTCCTCACTATTAGCGGGACCGTGTAGTTTTCTTAGAAGAGCATTCAGTGTCCTCTGGGTCTGGTCTCACCTCATCCCCATCCCAGCGTCCTCTCCCACGATGCGCACACCTCCTCTTCTCTCTCGTCTGACTGTCTGCCAGCATCCCACCTTTGCATCCCCCCACTTTTGGCTGGATTCTCTCTTCCACCTTTTCACTTGCGGCGTCCCCCCCCACCCGCCCCGTCAGCACCCTGGGGACGCATGCCCTTCTTCTGCAAGCTTGGCAAGCTTAGAGTCTAATAGAAAAGTTCTTGTTCTTCTCTGAAGGATAAAGGAACTGGGACTGAGATCTGCAGATACTAATATATACATAAAATGGGTAAACAACAAATTCACACTGTACAGCACAGGAAGCTATATTCAATATCTTGTAGTAACTTATGGTGAAAAAGAATATGAAAATGAATATATGTATGTTCTATACGATTGAAGCGTTGTGCTATACACCAGAAATTGACACAATGTAAACTGACTATACTTCAATCAATCAATCAATATAAATATATATATGATGAATTAAAAAAAGAGACTGATATAGTCATACCTGGGGGAGAAAAAGAATCTTCGACTTAAAGTGGCTTGCAGGTTTGAATGCCAGGAAAGCTGCTGGAGGCGTGACAGAAACACAGCAGGTTGGAAGATGTGAGGATGAATTTTACTATGTTGTTGAATACTTCAAACTGCAGTTGTTAGTTACAGCAGATTGCTTATAATGGTGATGCATGGCCATATATATTGTTGTTAATTAATTTCATAAATCTATTAATTCATAAGCAGGCTTTTTACTCTATAAACTATATTCGCCCTTTTGTGTTTATATAGTTTTATAGCTTATATATGTGAATAATACACGATTTTAATTTTAACCTTCTTTTAGTACTGAAAACTCTTTTTCTCTGGGGAATATAATGAGTGATTCTTTATGTTTTGCAAGCTCATAATAGTTAAAAAAATTTTTTTAGGTTTTCTCTTATTTGATACTTGATACACTGCTTAAAAATACTTAAGAAATTGAGAGTCAGAGAGGTTAATCAATTTACTTCAAGATGTGCAGTATCCGAGAAGGCCTGAGATCAGAATACATGACAAGTTTTATTCCCTTCTCCATGTATCTGACATTCCTTTTCATTAAACAAGCAGATGATTTAAAGTTCAAAGCTTTAGGTATTTTTGAATCTATTTCTAGAAGGTGGGTGGTGGGAAGCGGGGTGTCTCTTCTTGAATTTTGAATTTATTTTCTTTATTCCAAATTATATAAAAAGGAGAGACTTCTTCACTGATTTCATTTCCTCTTGGTGAAAGTCCATGCTGTGTTTAGCAGACATCTTTTTGATAACCATGTCATTTTGTTTTGATATTTCTTTTAGTTATATTTATATTCCTAAAAGCCAAGTTCATCAGTGACTGCAAATAAAGTTGCCATCATCATCACTCACAATATTATTTTCACCAAGAGCAAAAAATAAACGATGGCGGGGCTGAAACATATTGATCGTATTTCTTTGGAAAATCATGAAACTTCCTCTGAGATACACTATTTGTCATAGCTGTATTTTTAGCCAAGAATAATGAATAACTGATAAAGACATAACTGGCAAATGGAGAGTATTTTGCAGAAGTCACTCAAAGTATTTTGAATTTCATTTCCAGTCATGGTTTATTTAACACTAGCTGAGTGCTAAGAGTCATGCACAAAAGATTGATGATCTTTTAGAGCAATTCCTAAACGTAATATTATGTCTTAAAGAATTATGCCACTCTCTTTAAGGGTGCTGAGAAAGATGTCAGAAGGCATTGATAACAATTCAAGTATGACTAACCATCTGCATTTTGTAAATCAAGTAGACAGAGGGTTTCCCCATACACCCCCTAAAGGAATGACATGATCCTGAAAGACCTTCTCTAAAGTATTTGTATGGTGGTATCATTTGTTATTGAAAGGTAATGAATTTGTGAATAACTCTAGATGTCCCAGTGAGAAGAATGCAATAGAAATAATACAAGAATCTACTCAGGGGAGAATTTCTAGAAGTTTGATGTTGACATCAATGTTTCAGTTGGTGTTTTCTAAAGAATCGTTTTTGTTCCTGATGGGGAAATCATAAATGTTCTGTCTACTGCGTATTGTTCTAAATAGTCCCCCTGTGCCCTAAAAAACTTGAAAGTCTCTCTCAGTACATATGTTACTTCCAGGAAAGAATTTGCTCACTGAGAATCTTCAGATCTTAGAAAATTGAGAAGAAGTTGATGTTTGTAATTAGTACCATCTACACACCTTTCTCATTTCTTTTTCTCTTGTTCCTTTTCTATGCATTCTTTATCTCCTTTCAGGCAGTGGAATGTTTTGGAATTAGTATAAGATTAGAGTCAGAAAACTTGACTGGAGTTGCAGATCTGGTATCTATTAGCTTTGAAGCTATGGACAAGTTACTTGGCTTCCCTGCACCTTAGTCCTTTTATCTATAAAATGAAGATTATTATCATCTAGGAGCAATGATTAGGAAATGATGCACAATATAAAATAGCTCCTTAAAAGTAAGTTATTATTATCAAGACTTTTAACCTTCTGAATGAAAGATTCCTCTTTAAAAATTGGAAAAAAGATATACAAATTTGACCTTAACTAGTTGTTTTTGCATCCAGTATAAAAGGAAAAATAACCTGAAATGCTTTGGTTAAGTAGTTTTATTTGTCTTTTGTGGAGAGGCAGTTTGTCTTAGTATATTGAAGTCAGAGGATTTGGGTTAGAGTCCTGACGAAGAATGATTCTATCTCTGGACAAACCATTTGGCACATTTGAGATACTATTTCTATATTTGGAAATTATAATAAAACTCTTGTATATCTAGGTCACTGTGGGACTCCATATGAGGTAGTGCATGACACTATGTAGGTCCTAAGAGTGGGAAAGGAGTATGTTAATGTTAGCTGTTGATATCACAATTGCTGTTCATAACACAGTTGGGTTAATCTCATAAGACACAAATGCATTGCCATCTCTCCTTCTTTTGTCTGTTTCTAGAAAAAAAGTGAAGACATCGTGCTTTCCTTCCCATGCACTGAATTCAAAATGGTGCCTCTCCCTAATGAATTGCATTTAAAGCCTCAACTCTATTGCTTAGGGGAAGACAAATCATCTTCCAGGAGTCACAGGACTTGGACAATCTGCTCGTGAGCTACTACGGTGGATGCAGAGTTAAGACTTACATGAATCCTTCCTTTTGAGAAGTGAAGAGTTTAGTGGGAAAATTAAGTCTAAACACGTATACACAAGCACACACACATGAGGTACAGCTACCTTTGGAGGAGCTCAGAGGAAGGGAAAACACCCATATCTGGTAGAAAGGACTTATAAATGAAGTGACATTTGAAATATATGGTAAAGAGCAACTGGGTTGAGTCTTGTGGGCAATGAAGGAGAGACAAGCATCACTTGTATAAAAGCTATGACGAAAATGTTAGAGGAAGGTGATTGGGAGGAAGAATGGAAATACACAGGATAAAGAGAAATGTTTTTGATTAGAATCTTGTACAGTGACAGGAAATGGAGGATCCTAAGAACTATCAGTCCTCAGAAGCTGGGTCTTATCCAGGACATATGGAAGAGCTAATACAAATTTTAAAGCCAGAGTGAAATGTTATCAGAACTGGGCTTTAACAAGACGTCTATCTGTACGTATCCAAGTTTTAGCATAAGCTTTGGATCTGTGGCTCTGGTATGAATCTCTTCCCCTCACCTTAACGGGGCAGCCACAGGGCTCTCCTGCTTCTTCTCTTTCCTGGCATTCATCTACACACAAGATTCTCCACTTTTGCCAGTTCCCACCTACCTCCCCACCCCTGTTCTTCACTTCCTTTCTCTCCCGTCCTCCAAGATATCCTCAGTCATCTCAGCCTTTACAAATGGACTCAATGCCCTTCAGTGCCTTTGCAGGTCCTTCACAGAGATTCCACTGCCTGCTCACTTGTGTTTGCCTCATGCTGTCCCTGAAACTCCACTGCAGCCAGTGCCCGTGGTGTGTAACTTACTGGCTTCTCTGCATGCTGGTTTCTCCAAATAAACATGAGCTTCTTTATGAAATGGTCCTTTTTTTTGTCTCCTTCTTTGTAAGCCCACTTTAATTCACTTTATTACCAACAAGCACAATCTTATATTTGCGGGATATAATACTGCTGGCCTTGAACGCCAGAAAATATAATTTGAAATTAGTGCTAAGGTTCTCTGTCCCCTTAGGGTCTAATGTACTCACGCTATGGTTTCCTTGAAATAAGCCTATGTTTTGTTGCGATAATTTTAATGCTATATTTATAAAGTGCATATTTGTTGAGAGGCAGCCAGATTATGTGACAAACAGCCTGAGATGAATTTCAATGGACCTAAGTTCTGGTCCTAGTTCTTCCTCCAAGTGGACCTGCAGCCTGAGACAGTCATTTAAAATTTGTAGACCAGAGTTTCATAGCTACGAACCAAGACATTGTTTGCATGTTCCCTAGATTCCATTCAGCGCCAGGGTGCTATGGCGTGCACTGTGCTAAGCAAGACAAGGCATCCTTGTGACCCTGAGAGGAAAGAGAGCTGCTGGAAGTTTGCAGGAAACTAATAATTCCGCCTTCCTGTCCACCAGATCATAAACCAACTGGCACGCAGGAGCTGGGTCAACATTAAGGCCCTCGATTCCTTAGAGATAGTTTCTCAGCGGTAGAAAGCACAAGGTGAAATATTCTGGAATTTATTTCTGGAAGAAATGTCTCAGTATTACCCAAGCTCTCAGACCTCTAAAAACATCACAGATATATCAGTTAACCTAAACTTTTTAGGATTTAATATCCCTCTGATACCTAAGTGCCTTTCCAGCATTTCCAGAGTGCTTACCATTTCATGATCTCCAGGTCCAATAAGCATGATGTTATCAGTGTAGTGCAGAGCTATAAAGTTTTATTTATAAAGTTTTATCTGGATACCATCACACCCGTTAATTTACATACTGTCTTTGACTGCTCAATGGCAGAGTTTAGCAGTTGTGACAAAGATTGTATGGTCTGCAAAGCCTAAAATATCTCTTACTTGACTCTTTACAATAGAATTTTGCTGAACTCTGGTCTAGTGGAATAGTGTCATGCATGGCAGTGTGTCCAGATGGTCAAGGTCCCTTCAATCTACACTGAGACAGAGCAAGGGATAAACAGAGCCCTGAGACAAGACTGTAAAAATGTACTACTGTCTTTCCAGGTGAATGCCAACAACATCTGGTTCCCCCATCCTGGTAGGTGCTGAAAATTATAGTTTTTGCAGATCAATAGCTATATACCAAGGGCAAGTAGAGAATGGTGATTTCTTCTAGAAAAGTTACAACTCCAACCCAGAGACTGTTAGTGGATCTACCACTTTGTTGTATTTATAAAAGATTACCATTATCTGTCAAGAGCCGCCTTTAAAAAAATTGTACATATCAGTGAATTAAGCAGGGATGTAGTGAGCACCACCACTGCTGTGTCCTTTAAGTTTCCGAGGGTGGCTTCATCTGTGCCCCTTCATCTAGGGTATGTTAATAGTTTTGATTTTCTATAAATGAGGGACGCAGACAGTTTTACAAGCTTTTACCTGGCCTTTAGTAGCATAATAGCTCTTCATCCACAGGTGAGGAAACACGATGTTGGTTCTGACAGATGCTAAGTATATCCATGGAGATGATGTTCTCTGATGCTGGGGAAATGGCGCAGTCATTGTGTACTCAGAAACTGAGTTAGGACTTATTTGGGTCAAGAGTCTAATTATTATGTGCCTTCTGCATATGTACACTCTAAAAGGGGGGCTACACTCTTTCTTTTTTTAAACAGTGGTAATTCAGATCCTGTATCCAATGGCTGTATCAACATCTAGATATTTTTCCCCCTCAAAAAAAAAGTTATTTTTATAAACAGCTGTATGCTGCTTGGGGAAGAAATGGCTATTAGATGTTATTACTGTAGCATTAAAGGTTCCTTTCTAAAACATTCATGATCTTTGTTTCCTTCAGTAGACTCTTCCTCCAACAACTGGTTTAGGGAGCGATTTTTCCACTGTGGTAGCTGTCATTAGCCTTCTTCGTGCCTCCCTTCTTAATCTTTAAAAAAGTTATATAAATAAAAATTATCCTCATTGACTGTCCTTTGAAATGCTATCACCAAGATCTCTGGTCGCCTTTCTGGAATTACTGCCTGTTCACTTCACCTCTGATAATTTGTATCCACTTTACCCCTAATAATTGTGAGTCTCAGCTATTCAGAAATCCTTTCATCCTGATCTGTTAAAGCCATCTGGCACCTCTCCTTCATTTATTTGTAAAGCATTATTGTCTCTAAGCTTCAAGGACCAACTCCAAAAGAATACTCGGATTAACTTAAGGCATCCTTGCAGGGGCATTAAATCCTTAATCACTGGAGAGTATTCCTGTATCAATAAACTGTCCTCTATCAAGTCATATGTTGTGCTGAACCCTCCAGATCTACCCTCAGCCATGTTCTACTGATTCCTGATTGTGTGCACTACCTACCACTTTTCATGATATATCCTTTCATCTCTGGGCCATGCTAATGCTAAATATTAGCTGAGAACAATGAAGGGAGGAGCAGATCTTGAGAAGGGCAGTTATCATATTGGTTGGCATTCATCTTGAATGAAGCCCTTGCATGGTCTTTATGCAGTGAGAGGTCATTCTTCTTTAGTAGAAGGTTGCTCTTCAGCCTAGAAGGTTTAAGGACATTAGGATTCAAACACATCTGCCCAGTGTTCACATCCTGGCTTTCAGAGTTCTATTCTTTTCCTATCATGGATCTAAACTATAGAAGACTTGCTGGAGCTATGAATTCAGCCTTTATCCTAACTCTGAAACCCTTATAGTCAAATCCCTGGCCTTGTACTCAGCAAACTCTATTCTCCAGGTGAAGTTAAGGACCTTATTAAACATGTTCATTGAAGTTTACTTGCTTTTTCAATGTTCCCGTTTTAATAGTTGCCTAAATCAAGACTAGCATTTTCTCTTTCAGAGCTCTAGGGCACTTGTTAACAGCCAGAATCCTTAAATTTTCCATTGTCCCATAACCTAGTACATACTTTCACACCTATACACATTCCATCACCATCCACCATGGTTGATGTTTCTGTTAACTGACTTACCACCCACTATAGTGCCATGTTGCCATCTGGTCATTTAGCAGCCTAATCCCAGATCCTTGTTCCTATGGTCTATGATTTTACTCTTGATTCCAATTATCATAGCTTGTGTTTCCCTTGAAGTAGATCCTGATATAAGGTTTTGAGTGCAATAGTCTATTTTTTTAATCAAAGTATAGTTAATTTACAATGTTGTGTTAGTTTCAGGTGTACAGCAAAGTGATTCAGTTACACACACACATATTTTTCTCAGATTTTTTCCATTAGAAGTTATTACAATATATTGAATATAGTTCCCTGTGCTCTACAGTAGGTCCCTGTTGTTTATCTATTTTATATAAAGTAGTGAGTATATGTTAATTTCAAACTCCCAATTTATCTCTTCACCAGCCCCACTTTCCTTTTTGGTAACCACAAATTTGTTTTCTACGTCTGTGAGTCTATTTCTGCTTTGTAAATGAGTTCATTTGTATCATTTTTTTTAGACTCCATATATAAGTGATATATCACATTTGTCTTTCTCTGACTTACTTCACCTAGTATGATAACCTCCAGGTCTATCCATGTTGCTGCAAATGACGTTATTTTATGCTTTTTTATGGCTGAGTAATATTTATTGTTTATGTTTACCGCATCTTCTTCACCCATTTATCTGTTTATGGACATTTAGTTTATTTCTGTGTCTTGAATATTGTAAATAGTGCTGCTGTGAATATTGGGGTGCATGTATCTTTTTGAATTAGGGTTTTCTGCAGATATATGCCCAGGAGTGGGATTACAGGATCATATAGTAACTCTATTTTTAGTTTTTTGAGGACCTTCCACACTATTCTCCATAATGGCTGCACCAGTTATATTTCCACTCACAGTGTAGGAGGGTTCCTTTTTCTCCACACCCTCTCCAGCATTTATTATTTCTAGACTTTTTAATGATGGTCATATGACTGGTGTGAAGTGATGCCTCACTGTAGTTTTGATTTGCATTTCTCTGACAGTCTATTGAGTGCGAAAGTCTGTTTTGAGAAGGGTCACAGTTTTCACCACTAGGAGATGGGAAACTGAAGCAGGAAAGAGAAGGCTCTCAATACAGTGTATGCTAATGAACAGTTATGAGACCAACTGGGGCTCAGTCCTACTGAGGTCCTCTTGGACCCTGCACGAAAATGCTTCAGAGTTAGACACATGCTATATGGCAAATATTGAGCGGAATGTAAATAAAACAGGAAATAAAATACCTAATCCTTTAGGGGACAGGCTTAGAGTTTAATAAGGGTAACTGAAATGTGAATCCATGAATAAAGGATTAAAATACTCACAAATGCTGTTCCAGAGATAATATCTAGGGAGAAAATATATTAAAAATCATTTTTAGATATCAAATAGTTCATGACATAAAAAAACAAATAATATAAAATACCTTATGATAAAAAGTATGTTTCCTATTCTACATTTCCCCATTACTAATCTCACTATCCAGAGTCATCTGCTATTAACAACTTACGTATTTATTTCTTATGGTAGTTATTATATAACTGCACATTGCCTTTACAAGCATTGCATCAGAAAGATCTGTTTGTGCTCCATCATCCCCATCTCCTATTCCTCTTCCTCTCAACTTTTAATAGTAAAATTATTGTTAACTTCTTATACCTGGTTGCCTTTGCAATTATATACAAATATATACATATATATAGTATACCATTTAGATACTATTTAGATTGCATCTCTTGAGATGAGGCTAAGTAGTGTCCCTACCTTTCACTTGGATAAAGGAGTTTCAATTCTATTTTTTCAATGACATAATTTGACTTTCAGGATTTATAAATGTGTGTATTGACAAACCAGCCTCCCATTTTATGTAACACCAAGTGAATCGATGGAAAAAAATAAAACAGCAACAAAAATATGTAGAACAAACAACAACAAAGAGCAATGATAGAAAATTGATTTCCTACCTAGCAAATATTCTCAAGGAGTCATGAAGTATTTTGCACCTTCTATTGAATGATTTTGGTATTTCTAATGTGTATCCTGAACTACTCTTTTCTTTGGCTCTTAATCCTGGATATTAGCTATACAGGGCATTATTCTAAACTATTAGACACAATTCCTAGCTTCAGACACTGACTTGCAGGTTACAGTGACAATAATGAAGATATTTTAATAGTAGTGTATAAGGTTGAGATAAATACAGGACACCCATGTAAATTTGAATTTCAATTAAACAATAAATAATTGTAATATAAATATGCAAAAATATTTCATGAAACAAACTTAACTAAAACTATTTATTCTTTTTCTTTTTATCTGAAATTCCACATAGCTGGGTATCCTAAATTTTTATTTGCTAAATTTGGTAAACCTACAAGTATATAATTGATGTAGTTAGTAATTAAGAGAGAGAGACATGGGTATGAAATATAAATTTTGTAATGACTTCCATAGAACTGATAAGGTAACATCTGTTGCTAACCAACTCTCTGACCCTGGCCAAGTTAACCTCACCTCATATTTGTATAATGTGAAGACTCTGTTAATGGATTTCCTTCAGCATTTTCTATTTTAAGATAATATGTATCTATGAGTACATTTCCTTGAATATATTTACTCATTATTTCCATATTGTTATCTACTATGAACAAAATGTACTCTAATTTCACAGAGTTTGCTGCCATGTTGAATTTTTAGGGAAGAGCAAATTATCCTTTGCATGCGAAAGTGCCTCTGGCTCTGATTTTTTTCATCCTTTTATAAAAATTAATGGGCAGCCATTCTGATATAGAAATGTTTATTTCTGTAATACCACTTTCTCTTATTCATTCACTTTGGTCACAGTACGCTATATTTGGGTCATAAATTTTGATTTATACTCAAGTCACACTGAGAGGATATTGATTCACTTGAACATATTTGATGCATTACATTTCTGAATGCTGCAGTTGCCTACAAAACAGCAAAATCATTTATCCCTATTTTTATTCTCAAGAGACCTTCATATTTGAGAAAACATCACATTTGACTTTCATATAGGTTTCAGGCCCTATTCTAAATGGCTGATCAGCCCAAGATAAGAAACTTCTCCATACTCCAGCACAATGATGTTAGGGTCTCTGGCCTCCATGGTTTCAAAAATGATCATAAAATAAATTTAATTATATTTTGATAATTTAATAATGCTGGCAGCTACAACCATCTACACTGTGAAACATTCAGTATTGTTATCACAATTACTACAGGTAGTGAAACAGAAGCTCTGGATGGCTAACTGATTTATCAAAATAGCCCCCTCTGTGAAACAAGGGACTAACATTGAACACAGGGTTTCTGGTCTCAAATCTTACTCTCTCTCCATTGTACAATGCTTGTCCTTCTTGATTTCATAAGCTTTCCTCACAAATAATGAGTCATCTTCAAGGACATTATACAAGGGAGTGAAGGTAAAGAGCATTAGAGAAATCTTAAACAGATTTAAAAAGAAAAGGGTCAAGTCCTACACTCTACCAGATGAGCTGTAGTTGGTGCACTTCAAATTACATTAAGAGAGTAGGTCTCTTAGCCTTCTTATCACAAAAACAAAACAAAACAAAAAGAACAACCGCAAAGGGACATAATGTCACACTGAGCGGTGTTGGATATGGCTTTTACCTTGATTGTGGTGATGGCATCAGTGGTGTATACATATGTCCAAACTTATTGAATTGAGCACATTAAATATGCGCCGTTCTTTCTATATCCATGGTACCTCAATACAGTTGTATAATAAAACAAAACAAAACAAAACAAAATAAAATAGGGCAAATTTCTGTCTCTTAAGGAGTTAGATGATCTGAAGACATAGAAGTTCAGGAATGGCTGGATACAATAAGGATTTTGGATTAGTATATATAATTAAATATCATCTATAACACTGTGTCCTCTTTCATTATTGATGAATCAGTATGCATCCAGCTGTGGGCAATGACATTTTTAAGAGGTTTAGAAACCAGCTGTGGAAACAACCCTTGAAAGAGTTTTAGACATTTAAATTGGAGAAGAGGGTATCAGTGAAGCTGAACGTCATGTGGAGAGAGACTCGTTCATTGCGACTCCAAAGGACAAAGCTAGAGTTTTAGATTAATGAAAAGTGAAAGGATGAGATGGCAGAGAGAATGAAGAGGAGGAACAGAGAGGCAAATTCATATGTAGTAAGCACTTCCTGTGCACTGAGGATTTCAAATACGTAATCTCCACAATTCCAGTCATTTTCTCAGAGGTTCTGAGTTGATAAATTGATAGATATTTTACTTCATTCGGAATGCATTTACCTTCTAATCGATTTTGCATTGAAAAAGTTCAAGAAACTGTGACTGTCCCAAAGAGACACAGACCCCAATACAGATTAAAAAAACCTACCAAATATATTGTTTTGTTGCCCCATCTTACGAAGCACTTTTGCCTTATGATGTCTAAAGATGAGGTATGTGGTAAATGTCACGTTTTATTGTCCAGCTCTCTTCTCTTTCCTTCTGGTATCAGCCTCTCTGATTTTCTTCGGTAATCCTCTCTTCCTTCAGTTGCAGCCTATGTGGGTTGGGTGGTTCAAATTCCTCACTGTTCTACAGGTGGCTGTAATTTTAGGTGGTGGATTCCATTTGCACATCCCTATGGCTATGTCATCACATAGATCACAAGAGTGGTTTTGCTTGTGTTTGGGGTAACAAGTATCAAATTGAGTGTATCTTTCTTGTCTCCCTCCCTGTCTTCCTTCCTCTCTCCCTTCCTTCCTTTTATCAATCTCTCCTCTTTTTTTTTCTTTTTCTTTTTACAATATATGGCTGAAGAATGGGGAAAGAGGAGGAATGTTTAAGGGCACAAATTTGCAACTAATAGATAAACAAGTCCTGGAGATATAGTGCACAGTATGATGATTATAGATACAGGAAAAGATACAGTACAGCACTGTATTGTAAACATCAAACTTAAGAGACTAGATCTTTATTGTTCTTGCCATAAAAAATAAATAATAATTATGTGATATAATATGGATGTTAGCCAATTCAACAAAAGGAATTATATTGCAGTATATAAATGTATGAAATTAACACATTGTACACTTGAAACTTGCATGATGTTATGTGTCTAATGTATTTCAAGAAAACATAACAAAATAAAAGTAATGGAAGATTGTGGTGATTAAAGAGAATAATCTGGTTACATTTAACACATAACAGCAAAGTGGTGATGTGAAAGTGGAATTCCTTGTAGTTAGATGCTAAGGGGCAAGGGAATTCCATGGCATCCCAAGGCAGGCTGGTCAGAATTAGAGGAAGATGGTAAAATCCAAATCTCCCCAAAGCTTAATGTTGAGAATCTCTGACAGTGATATGCCTTTATGTAGTAAAATTATTAGACTAAGGTAGAGGGAGAGAGAGAATGTTTCAGCAAATGCAAGCAACCTTAGGCAGGAGAGGGCATAATCCTCACGAGCCACAGAGAAGTGGTCAAGGCAGCTGAACTGCAGGTCAAGGGGATTGTCCTATGAAAACTGACCAAAGAGAAAAATAAGGGCTGGGTGTGTTTATCATGGAACATAATTTGTTCTTCATCCTAAAAGAAATGACAAGTTATATGGGCTGAATTGTGTCCCTTTCAAAATTCACACGTTGAAGTCCCAACCCCTAGTACCTCAGAATATGACTGCATTTATAGATAAGGTCTCTCAAAAGGTGATAAAGTTAAACGAGACCATTAGGGTGGGGCTCTAATCCAACATGATCTGTGGCCTTATAAGAAGTGGAGGAGACACCAGAGGATGACTGCATGAGGACCAAACAGGGAGAAGACAGTTGTTTACAAGTGAAGGAGAGAAATCCTGGAACAGATCCTTCCCTCACAGATAGACCCTCAGAGAACACCAACACTGCCTGCACCCTGGGCTTCCAGCCTCCAGGACTGTGTGAGAATAAACTTCTGCTGTTTAAACCAAACGTGCATTTCTCTATCCATCCGTCCAGCCATCTGTCTGTCTGTCATCTGTCTGTCTGTCTGTCTATCTATCTACCTACCAACTATCTATATCTGTAGTTGACATTCAGTGTAAAGAGAACCCTGGTTCAAATCTAGTTCTGCCATTCACTTAATATTCATTTATACTGATCCAGAAATGTGTTTATATAAGCCCGAGCACCACACAGTGCACATGGCTGGCATATAAGGCACATTCAACCATTGTTCACTGGATTAATCAAGTAATTAATGAAAAACTTGACATTTAAAGATATTAATTTACACTGTTCTCTAATTACTGTATTAGTTTTTATTTGTGATAATACATAAGGATACCTGGTCCCCACTCCAGTTTCAAGTGGCTGAGAAATGCACCAGTGAAATGACCAGTCAAAAAAGGAAACGTTGATTTGGGCCAGAACATTGAAAATTGTCTCAGAAATTAGCTAGTCCTCCTCAGAATTACCATATATTCCAGTTTGCCCAGAAGAGTTCTGATTTAAACTTATTGTACAGAAGTAATTATAAATGAACCCCTTTTAACTTTCAAAGGCGTCTGACTTTGAATAATAAATTGTATGGGACACTGGTCTTATTTTCTGTTACAGAGGAAACAGAGCTCTTCCCTAGTGTTGACAAGTGATGGGAAGTGCTTAGGAAATCCTCAGTCCATTGTTGAACAACTCACTTTTTAGAGACTGTATGTCCTTATAATCCTTTTCCTCCATCCATTATTCACCAGAGCCATAGGAGCAAACACAGATTTCATGTTTAATTGTCCTTGTCTCTAAATAGAATTCCTGTGAATATTGGAGATCACTGTATATTCCCGTCAGGTCTTCTCATTTTGCACCAGATATTTCTAGGTATATTAATTTTTCATAATTTGTCATGTCCAGATTTCTCAATATGCTGAGTCCTTTTCTCCTGGATAAACCCTAAGTCATCAATTAAAGCTCGGAACCTCAGGGTATCTTTGTTTTCTCTTTCATTGCATGTTTCACATCTTTGTTTTTTCTCTTTCTTTTTCTTTCAGATTCTCTCTCTCAGACTCTCTCTTTGTTCCTCTCCTGTTCCTGACAAGAGACAGCCAGCTCTCTTGTTCCATCTCTTTTCTTTCAGTCCATCGTGTTCTCAAACTTGACCATGGCTAGCACTTCATTTCTCTTGTCCTGTATCTCTGTCCCTTCCTCTGTTGCATGCTCAGTCACCCTTTCTGTCTTCTGATTCCTGTCTCTCCTCTTTGTCTCCCTCTTATTTCCCTTTCTCTCTGAGCCAACTGTATATCACTAAGTATAGGCCTGTTACTAGTATGTTCACCCTTCTCCTTTGTCACTGAACAACTGGCAGTTGTGAGCAATACGTGTAGCAATGCAGGCTGTCAAAATCTGGAGTCTGAAGGGTCAAACTGAAGGGTAACAAGACCTGTTTTTAATCCAAATTCTGCTTCCATTTTCCTGGAGGTAATATTGTGTTTTAAAGTTCTGTGAAATAATATTACAGGTTTTCCTGTTATTATCACACCTAGCATTCAGCAGAGCTGATCCTTGAAAAAAAAGAATAATAAGGTTTTGGTGAGATTCTAACTGTGAAATTAACCCAAATAGAAAACGTTTGCATTCAGAGGAAGCCCGGAGGAATAAGGAGCATTAAATTGCAAAGACGGGATTGACCTGCCACATAGATAGACATTGTTAGGTTGCTTAGCAGATAAATACAGAGGTGGAGCTGTCAAAATGCAGTCGTTTTTGCACTTAAAATGTCTGCCATTAAATCTGTGATTAATTGAATAGACCTGCTGAATTTCTCATTGAAACACAGGACTTAGAACTGTATATGGACCTCCAGAGAGGTCCAGTCACAAGATTTTAAGGATTATTACATACTTATTGCTCACTATGTTACTAGTACTGTGCTAGGCATTTTCACACAGTTTTTAAAACTTTTAATTTTAAGATAAATTCAGTCTCATGAAAGAGTGCTGAAAAACAGCACAAGGAATCCCCATGGATCAGTAGTTTTCAACTGGGGAAGATTTTATGCCTTCTTCCCCAGGGATATTTGGCAAAGTCTGGATACGTTTTTGGTTGTCACAACGAAAAGGGTGTGCTACTGTCATCTACGGGGCAGCCCCCCAAAACAGAATCATCCAGCCCTAGATATCAACGTCCAAATGTCAACTTCTCACTTAGCCACAGTACAATGGTGTGAATTAACATCGACACATTGCTATTATCTAGTCCATAGGACATATTCAAAACTTTCTGATTATTCCACTAATACCCTTTTCCTTATTCAGAATCGAACCTAGGATTCTGCACTTAATTCAAACACAATTTTTGTCTCCTGTAGTCTTCTATGACCTAACACTTTTGAAGACCATTGGCCAGACATTTGAAATGATTTCTTTTGAATTTGTAGAATACATTTTTAAAATGTAGTTATGTATTTTTGATAGGAATATCACAGAAACGATGCGTCCATCCTCGTGAATGATAGCAAGAAGAGACAATGTTTTTCTTTTCCACTAGTGATGATAACTTTGATCATTTAATTGAAATGACATCTTCCAAGTTTCTCCACTGTAATTTACTATATTCCCCTTTGTAATTAAGTATCCTGTGAAAGTTACTTTTAGATTGTGTAAATATCTCATTTTTCATCATCTATTAATTTTATTACTCATTAGTGATTCTTTCTGGAAAAAAATGTTACTTTAGAGTTTGGCCAATGCTGTTTTCCTATTTCCATCATTTTAAAAAATATTTATTGATTGAAATTCTCTTGTAAAGAAGAACTTTCCCTTATCTTCTATGTATTTGTTTATTCAATTATTTTAATGATTTCAGCATAGACACAAAGGATTCTATTTTTTCCTAAGGTTATATCTTTTTGTTGTTATTATTATTTTACTCAATATGTACAAAATTCAGCCATTGAGAGCTCTTTCAAGCTGTCTTTTGTGCATTTTTGAAGTGTCCTCACCAAGTTTTAAGCATGTCCTTCCTTTTTGGTGCTACAAGGTATTTCAGGCTCCTCTGGTACTTCCTCTGCCCTAATCAGCCATTTCTCCAGTTCCTTTATTTAAGAATGGTATTTAGAAATCAACCTTTGGCGATGAATGTGCTCACTGGTATTAGGGTATCATTGCTTCTAGTTTCTCTCCGTACACAGAGTTAAGAAGTATGGATACGTATGCACAAATTTATATTTCTAAATCTGTCATCTGTCTACCTATCTAATGTGTATACATACGTATTTAAAGCAGACATTTAATACACATACCTCCAATTTTAACATAACATTATAAGATTCTACCCTTTCCTCTTTCCTTATTTGCAACTTTTTTCCTAGACAGTGAGAAATGTGGCATTTATTATTTGAAGTATATATTTACTTATTAGCTCCATCATCAAATACAAATAAAATAGTTTTAGCAATGCTAACCCAAATCAATGTGAACACACACCTACTAACATAAAATATTTGTGTATAGTTTTCTTGAGCTATAGTTTTAGTGTATATATATATATTAAAATTTTACTTCAAAGTCATCTTAATTATCTCCTTTTTCTGATTTAATATTTTATTCTACTTTCCTGTAATACAGTTTTCTTCCATTTGCTTTTTAGGACATTTCTTTTGGCTTCCTCTTCATTATTGGTAATTTTAGTCATTTTTAAATTATAAAAATGTTTAAAGTTAGAATTGTACAAAAAGCTAAATTTAGAGAAGTATCACTCTTCACACCCAAGTTGCATCCTCCCACCCATCCCACTCTGTTTTCATTCCCTTCGGGAGATAAGCAGTCTAGTGATTTCTGCTTTATCCTTGTTGGCTTTCTTTTCACTTGAATGGTCAGATACGTGTATGTTTCTTCATGTTCTCTTTTTACATAAAAGAGAGCATTATATAGCTAGACTTTTGCTCTAGACACAATGTTTTACTTAATTCTTGAAAGAGTCCTTTGAAATGTTAGAAGTAAAGTTATTTGAGAAGCCTAGTGAATTTTCCCAGGCTAATTCTTCACGGATTAGTGACGGATCTAATTGGAAAAATCCTTTTGGCATATAAGACAGGCAGATGTCACCTCCTGTGTAACAACTGTACCCTTTCCCAAAGAACAAATGAGGTTTATTCTTCTCTGTCCTATCATTGCAACTTTTATGTATTTTTATTTGTTACTCTGTATTTTAATTTTCTGTTTTCCTCCCTTGAGAGTAACCATCTTGAAATCAAGGCCAAGTCACAGTCCTCTTACAAATGTCTAAGAGACTAAATAGCATCTGGCATTGTTTAGGTGGCTAGTGAATCATATATTGAATTCAATACAAATAAAAAATAAGCACTTTTAGTGATAAAAATCACTGATAGAGATTTCACAATTTAGATATAAAATAACTTTTTATAAAACTCTATTTTCTATGAAAAGCTGTTTATAAACTCATTCTTAACTACAAAACTCATTCTTTGTTTTGATTGAATACCAAGAAAATTTCAGGGTTCCATTTGTTTTCCAGCACAGACTTATTTTACCACATTAATTTAATTATATTTTTCTTTCAAATGAAAGGTATATATATATTTTTAAAGATTCTACATTTAGATCATCTAGTGGCAATTGGGTTTTATTCCCAAGCAGCATATGTTCTGCCTTTCAGGTAGCAAGGCCCAACAAACACTGGATAAGTACTCTTTTCTCTTCGTAGTCTTTTTAGTTTTTCTTTCTAATGGACTTGACAACTTCCTCGTGTGCTGGATTTATGTGTAACCCAAGTATGTTCAATAAGATCATGGCGTACTCCTTCTTTCTGTGATTGGTTCAAGAATAAACATGTGATCCAACCAGAGTAGATAAGAACCAGCGTAACGTTTTTGCTGAAATGCTAAGAAAATAAAATTCACTCATGGTGAGAGGGTTGCACTGAAGACTGAGGGTAAACCTGGAGCTTCTGGCAGACACCCCGTCCCCATAAGAATGGAAATCTCATGGGGGAAAACAAAGCTGAGGATAGAAAAAGCAAGACAAAATCCTCAAGCCGTTAGTTTGAGCACCTGAAGCCAGCTCTAGCACTGTACTCTTCAGTCATGTACACTTCCCTTCTAGATGGAAAAAACAGAGAGCTGTTGGTAAAGACAAAGAGATAAATCCAAGCAGCAAACTGCCTAGAGCAGAGGTTGGCTTTTTTTTCCACAATAAAGGGTCAGATAGTTTAGGCTTTGTGAGTAATATACTCTGCATCAACTACTCATCTCTGCTGTAATGGGAAAATAGCCACAGACAACACATAAATGTGTGTAGCAGGTTCCAATGAAATTTTATTTATAGACATTCAAATTTGAATGCCATATTATTTTCATGTGTTTCTAAACATTATTCTTGTTTGGATTCTTTTTAGCACCTTAAAAATATTCTTAGCTCATGGGCCATATAATAACAGGCAGTGGTAGTCATCTGGTCTATGGGCCACAGTTTGCCAAACCCTGTTCTAGAGCAGCATGAAACCTTACCTGGGACATCAGGAGAGATAACATTTACAATTTCCTAGACAAGGTTTCTGATTTCTGGGATTTCCTTTCCAACTGGACAGGTAGAACAGGGATGGTAATATAGATATATTAATCATAGTGTTTGTGTATTGTCAGGAAGAATCTATAATATAGTCAAAGAAAAAGATATCAATACGAGTCAGTAAAAATTAAGTGAGTTAAAGGGTTAAATTAAAAGAACATTTTACATGTCTATGAGCGTCATGATAGATGGATCTCATCAGTGGCTCAAATTCTTCATTTTTTTCTGTAATCATACTCTTTGCCATATGACTTTACCAATAGATAACCAACTCTCAGACAAGTGAACAGCTGACAGGTGAATATCAGAGGCATGACCTGTCTGACCATCCAGATGTTTGCGCAAATAAACACTTATTTTTTGTTATTTTAGTGGTGCATTTTGGCTATTTCTTGTGCTGTATTACTATTTCAGAACCTTATGCAATGGAAAATAAAACTGGGCTGGAAAAAATGTTCCATGGTTGTAAAACAATGTCCTTTCCTGCGACCACAGCAGAAAGATGAGCCAAAAATATTATGGGAATTTCACTACATCAGGTGAGGTTTTAGATAAAAGCTGAACTGCATATGTACTTCCCAGATGCCTTAGTATGAGAATTCCACATGATAGTACAGATTTCTTAAACAAAAATTATATGGAAATGAAGTAAATAGTAATTAGAGAGGGAACACCAAGTGATTGCCACATTGGAGGAAGGTGTCAAAAAATATTTATGTCACAGAAAAAAGGGAAGTCTTAAGAAAAAGAATTTGAGCTTAGAATAAAATGGTAAATGTAGGTCTAATTATCCCAGAGCTTCTGGGTATGGCATGTATCGGTTGTATCTCCCACTGACTTTGATTAGAGTCCATGTCAGTATTAAGTACACCAACGGCCAAGCACATGGTGTTGCCTGTGCTATTTCATGGCAAAGTGATCTAGAAATAGCCTGGGACTGAATCACTGTAAAGGCTCCTTCTCTCAGTTATCAGTGTAAGAGAAGATCGGAGGACACTAGCAGCTCCCCACTCAGATCTTTCCCCTGGCCCAGGACGTTAAGCTCTTCTGAAAGTTGGGGGAGGATATGGGAATAGAACAACAGTGATGATGATAATAATAGTAATAATAATACCATCCATGGGTATTGAGTTCTTCATGTTTCAGACACAGTGAATGCTAGGAAACTGAACTGTATCAAATCTGTAAACCGTCAGAACACACTAAGTATTGGCATTCTCATTAGCTCATAGGTAACGCAACTGAACCTTATGAGGTCAAGTCATTTACCTAAGGTCACAGTGCTAGTAACTGAAGGGAAAGAGACTTTCATCAAGTCTGAGTTTGAGCTTTAGCACTGGCACAGAAGAGGGAATGGTCAACAAATTGTAGCAGTCAGAGAAGTTGTACTGGAAAGATGCCTTTTCTGGGTTTTTAAGAATATATAGAAGAGTGCCAGGTTTAAGCAGGTGTACCAGGGGAAAGGGGAAAACTGCTCCTGGAAGAGCACACAGACTTTTCCAAGATACCAGGGCACATGCTTGCGAAGCATAAGCAGTTTATAGTGGATGGAAAATACACGTAAGGCTGCAGCAGCAATGGATCGTACGGGAGAACAGGCAAGAAAAGACGGTGGATGTTATCTGCTGCATTCCAAAGTCTAGGTTTCATTTTGTAGACCATGGAGGGTCCTTGAAAGATTTTATGCTGGAAAATGATATGGTTAGATTCATATTTGAGAGTGTTCACTTGCTCTGACCATGCAGAGAATAGTCTGGGAATAAGTGAAACAAGTTTCATTTTCACACATTAGGAATGGAATCAGTTCAATGTAGGCAAAGCATCTCTTAAGTATATTCAACAATATTCCATTAATACACTATTCATTTAAAGACTGCTGAACTGAGTACTATGAAAGTGAATTAAAAGAAGTACATTGGTCTCAAAGATTAGCATAAGGGAGTATGTGGTGTTAGACTTGAGATCCATGAGAAAAAGAGAAAGCCCCACTATTGCACCTCTACTCTCCAGCTGACTCAAGAGATACATAACTTTTCTCTTCTAAAATTGCAGGAGAAATAGTCATGTAATGAAAGAAAAGCAATGGTCTCAGTTGAATTCTGGGCTTTTTTAATGTTTTAAACTTCAAGAATCTTCCGTTTTCCATTTCACAGCCATTATAAAAACCAAATAGCTTTTTTTTTAAATTATAGTTCTGACAATTAATCTTCTTAATATTCTTCTTCCCTGAGGAGCCCTCAGAGGAATTGGGGTGCTCTTTAGAAATTATAATCACTGAAATCTAGCTTCAAATACTATAAAACTAGGACCACTTTACAAATCTTGTTTGTGTAATAAAATAACGAGATGAAGCCACATACATACACATACACACACATGCACACACAATTCATTGGAATGTAATAAAAAATATATCAGTAGAACCCAAATCATCAAATGCTGATATAGCTCTCTATTTGTATATCATCTACCCAGGCCCTTGGGATTATAAACATACAGTCCCCAGGATTAAGTCTATTATACAGTAGCATTGCACACATTAACTTGAGATGTTAGCCCTTAATCCTTCTCTGGTGAGCAGGGCTGGGACACAATTTATCCTGGAGCACCTCTAGCCTCTTCAGTTTAAAGTCTAGACTAGAATCTACTGAGAAGTCTGCTGTGCTTCCTGTCCCCTAGATCCTATTTGGGAGCTAAAGAACGGACCTCCTCCTCTGCCTGAGTTAAAAACCAGTATGAAGAAAGTTCAAGTCATGCAAGAGGGGATCAAAATGACAGGATTGCTGTTGATATAGATTATGATGGTGAAGACGGCTTAGGTGTGTTAACCAGTCTGTGAAACACGGAGTTCCACGTTTAGAAAGACTTCCACATTCACTCACAGGCAATAGTAGACAATCTCAGTACTGCGTCTCCATTCCTAAATCTCATCAACCATTCCCTTCCATGCTCAAAGGGGCAAGACTCACCATTAAGCTTGTCTTGTAGCTTAGAGTAGAAGGGAGTCCATGTTCCCTCAGACATTCAGATATTAGAGAGAAGTGGAAGAAAAAAAAAACAGCTCTGTGAAGACCCAATTCAAGTTCTCAAGTTAGATAACAGATTCCTCTTCAGAAAGGAAAGATTGAAAGGGTGAAGACATGTCAAATATGTTACATTAATTGATGTCCCTTTACATGGAGCTGTGGAACAAGAAGAGGATCTCTTCTACCATCTACACAAAAGGACACTGACATTCTAGATGTTAACAGTCTAGGATCGAGAGAGCCCACTGAGGTCCTCAACCCTTCTGCAGGCTTAACCTCCCATCACATGGCTTCCTTTCTTTTGGATTCACTCAAGTGACTAATTGGTTTTCCTGGTCAAAGGACTTCCAACAAATCAAGAGATCGGTTCATGCCAAAGCCATATGAACTGCATGACAAACCACAGAAAACTGACCCAATGACAGAATTCCAGAGAGGAAGTACTAGAAGCTGGTGTGCCTTGAGAGAAAGTGATGGAAAACATCATTGCAGAGAGCGGCTCCCCGGTGTGCAATCTTACTACGGCGACAAAAGTAGCGGGATGGAATAGCGGTAACTAAAGCAAGATAATCTCAAATGCGAAGAGGCACATGGTTTAGAGGTGCAAAGCTCTAGTTCTGGAATTTTATACTGGGATCTGGATCCTGGTACTAGCACTTTCTAGTTGTTTGTCTCCAGAAAAGATATGAACCATATTGAAACTTAAGTCTTCTCATCTGCACACTAAGGATGCTAAAGATATTGTTGGCACTACCTGGGGTTATTTAATAACTAAAGATGAAAAAGCACTTAGCTCAAAGTCTGAGACAAATAAAATATTAGTAATTGTGAATTATTCTTAATATCAGTACAATTAATATTAATAAATGATAAAATTATTGTTATTTCTTTGATTAAAATCTCCTTTTTTTTCTTTTTAGTGAGTTTTATTGGGATATAATTCATATATCATGAAATTTGATCTTTAAACCATGCATTCCAGTGTTTTTTAGTACATTCACAGACCTGGAGACCCATCAATGATATCAAATTTTATATTTTAATCACTGCAAAAGAAACTCCATATTTGTTAATGGTGACTCAGCCTCCCCACTCCCTTGCCACCACAACCAGCCCCGGCAACCACTAATCTAACTTCTGCAGGTAAAGTAGATGAGGTGCTTAGTAAATCACCTGGCACATAGTAAGTGGCCAATATCGTTACCATCAAAATTTAACACCAGATAACTCTACATTTAGTCCAATATTAATACTTTACACTTGAATGAAGAGCATTGATAAGCATCTTTGTGTATTTTAAGTACATGACTTCAGGAGACTTTGGGGTTGGAGCTCAGCTATTCAGCATTATAACTCAACATATTAGTTTTAGTTGAGATACAATTTACATAAGAATTCGCCATTTCAAAGTGTACACTTCAGTGGCTTTAAAGGGAAAACAACTACTCTTACTATATAATTGAAGGACACTTTTAAAACTCAAAAAAAAAAAAAAAACTCATACCCATTAGCATTCATTCTCCATTCCCTAATTCCCCAAGACTCTGACAACAACCATTATACATTCCATCTCAAAGAATTTGTATATTCTGGATGTTTCAAATAAATGGAATCACACATTGAATGTTTTTGTATACCTTGCCTTCATCACTCAGCATGCTGTGTGCCAAGTTTACTCATGTGGTAGCATGAATCAATACTTTATTCTCTTTTATGATAGAATAATATTCCACTGTATGGGGAGACTGCATTTTATTTACCATTCACTGGTCAACGGGCATTTGTTTGTACTTTTTGGCTGTTGTAAATAACGCTGCTATGAACATTCATGTACACATTGTTGTTAAGTTTTTTTTATTATTATCTTGTAATAACTAGAAGTGAAATTGCTGGCTCATATGGTAACTTTAAGATTTTGAGATCTGCCAAAATGGCTGCACCACTTTACATTCCAGTTTTTCCCACCTCCTCACCAACATTTATTATCTGCTTTGCTTGATTTGTCATACCTGTGAGTATGAAAAAGTATTTTGTTGTATTTTGAACTGAGTTCTCATAAATTATTGATGATTTTGAGTGTCTTTTCATGTGCTTATTAACTACTTCTATATCTTCTTTGTAGAAATGTCTATGCAAACACTTTGCCCACATTTGAATTGGGTTAGCTCTGTATTTTAATTTGTAATAGATTCTTTTATTCTGAATATGAGTCCCTTATAAAATACAAGATTTGTAAATATTTTGTCCCACAGGATAGTTTATAGGCTGTCCTTCATGTTTACTAAAGGTGTTTGATACTCTTATGTTTAAAATTTTTTAATTTTGTATGAAATTTAGTTTATATTTTGTCATTTATACTTTTGTTGTCATATCTAAGAAACTATTGTCCAACCTAAAGTCACAAATATTTTCACCTATTTTCCTTCTAAGGGTTTTATAGTTTTAGCTCTTACATGTAGGTTTTATTATATTTTTGAGACAAACTTTCTGTATGGTATAAGGTAGAGTTTTAAATTTTTTCCTTTACATGTAATTATCTAGTAGTCCCAGCACCACTTGTTAAAATGATTATTCTTTCCCCATTGGATTATCTTGTCACTATTGTCAAAATCAATTGACTATAAATATAAAGGCTTATTTTTGAACTATCAATGCTATTCCATTGATCTATATGACTTTTTTCATTTTAGAACCTTTAGAACCATACTGTCTTGATGAGGGTAGCTTTTTAGTAGGTTTTGAATTAAGAAGTGTGAGTCTTCAAACTTCATTCTTTTTATGAAACATTTGTCTGGTTAGTCTTGTTGTATTTTTATATACACTTCAGAATCACTTTATCAATTTGTGTGAAGAAGACAGCTATAATTTTGATAGGAAATATTGAAGATGTAGTCAATCTAGGGAATCATGCCATGCTAACAATATTAAGTCTTCCAATGCGTGAATGTTAATGTCATTCCATTTCTTTAGATTTCTGATTCCTTTAGCATTATGTTGTCATTTTTGGTATACAAATCTTCCTTTTTTGTTGATTTTTTCCCAAATATTTTATTTATTTATTTATTTTATTTATTTATTTTTACATTTTTTATTGAGTTATAGTCATTTTACAATGTTGTGTTGAATATTTTATTTTTTGGTGATATTGTGAATAAAATTGTTTTTATTTTCAGATTGTTTGAATTGTTTCTGATTTAGAATTTTACTTTCAGGCTGCTCATTGCTGGTGTATAGAAATGTAGTTGATTTTCATATATTGATGTCATGTCCTGAAACTACACTGCTCTTGTTTATTAGCTCTATTATTGCTTTTTAAAATTTCTTCAGATTTTCTATATACTAGGTGATGTCATCTGAAAATAGAGATACTTACTTCTTTCATTTCAATTTGAGTTACTACATTTTGTTTTTCTTCTCTAATTGCTCTGACTAGAACCTCCAGTGCAAGGTTAAACTGAAGTGATAGAGTGAATATCCAGGTCTTTTTTTTTTTTTGAATCCTGGAAGGAAAGCATTTAGTCTTTCACTAGTAATTATAATGTTATAATGTGGATTTTTCAGAGATACCCTTTGTCAAGTTCAGAAAGGTGTTTTTTTGAGTGTTTTTATAAAAAAAAGAAATTGCTAAATATAGTCAATTTTTCTGAAACTATTGAGATGATCATGTGCTTTTGTTCTTTACTAAAATAATGTATTGTATTAATTGGTTTTAGAATGTTAAAGCAATCTTGAATTTCTGGGCTAAATCTCATTTGGTTATGGTATACAATTTGGATTTGGGTTACAAATATACTGCTGAAAATTTTCCACCAAAATTAATATATTGGGCTGTAGTTATACTTTCTTGTGATGTCTTTATCTGGTTTTGCTTAATCATTGTCCCCAAGAAACTTACAAAATATGGTACAAATTAAACAACAACATATATGAAGCACCAAAAGACATAAAACATTGTTTTTGCCAGCTATGGCCCAGACTCAAACTGCAGGTCAACAGAGCTCACAATTCTTGACTTTCTATATGGTATTTATATGTTGATGTGATGAGGCTGAGGTGGGGAAAGTATTCGCAGTATTAATGGTAAATACAGTAGCTTCCCTTAACCACAGTTTTACTTTCCATGGTTTTAGTTGCCTCCAGTCAACTGCTGTCTGAAAATATTAAGTGAAAAATTCTAGAAATAAACAATTTATATTTTTTAAATAGCAGGCTGTTCTAAGTATCGTGATGAAATCTCACATTGTTGTCCCATTCTGTCCCACCTGGGATCCCCAACCAATGATATCGTCTGCTCCTGACATATATTGAAGAGTATCAAACATATTATGAAATGTCCTGTTTTATGTTTTAAAGACGTTTTGGAAATGGACAGAGGCGATGGTTGACTAACATCCTGAATGCAATCGACAACACTGAATTGTAAACTTAAAAAGGATTAAGTTGTAAGTTTTATATGATATATGTTTCAGCAAAATGTTAAAAAGATAGAGGAAAAAAGACATCTGAGGTTGGAATGTGAGAAACACATTTGAAAGAGGAGGAAGATAATCAAGGAGTGCATTTAAGATGGAGAAGTGGCCGCACTAAGTCCTCACAGACATCTCAGTGTGTTAGAAATTGTTTTCACATGTAGAAGCCGAGACCCAGAGACATTCTGAGTCAAAAGTTGAAAGATAATCTAAATCAGAGCTGGCAGAGAAGCTTTCTGTCTTTGCAGTAAATTAAGAAATGCATTTGTTGCTAAACGTATGCCCCTCTACCTCCTCATTGCTCAATTTTGATGTTTAAATGAGGTTTGCTTTTCATTTTGAAGTCTTAGATATAAATCACCTTTTCAACTATGCATGAAAATTTCCATCAACACAAATATTAACAATTCTTTTATTATAACAGTGCAATTATGCCATATACAGCAGCAATTATAGTACACGCATTAAAATAGTCATCACATTGTCTGAAATCTCTGGAAGAGAAGACAATTAAGATATTCTCTGATGTAAGTAGTACTTACTCCACTATTCGTCACATTGCCTATTAAATGAATATTTTGATTTTTTAGATTAAAAAACACTACAGAGAATCAATATTGAAAGAGGATTTTCCAAAAAATGTTAATTAAAAAAGGTCTATTTTGCGGGATTCGTATCAGTCTCATTATTCTTTTTGCAAACTCTTTATGATAAGTAAAAAAAAATCTTTGATATTTAAAGCCTCATAATAGAAGATCTGCAAAGATAAGTATAATCAGAGGAACAGTGCATCAGAATTCAAGTACCTTTGACAATGGTCTAATCATACTGGGCAATTGAATGCATTTGTCCAGAGAGAATGAATTCCAATGACTAAGACTTAGGCATTTTGATATTATAAAAGAAGCCCACGAATTCCCTGATCAGTTAAAATGGAATTGTCTTCACTTTACAAAAATAATTTCCATAACTGAACCATGAAAATAGAAGCAAGGCAATGCAGTATTAGAATAATTTTGATACGCACTTATGCTATCTTTGCAAAAATATGTCTCTTAATTATCTCTGAATGTCCAGTAGAAGTTTAAGCACTTGCATACATCAAAATAATAATCTCATGAAATTATTTTATTGCACGGGGAAGACTACCTTTGCAACTTTAATTCTGGAACGTTTCTTTCAACAACATCTCTCTGGTCATGGTCATCTACGTGCAATTCACTCCACCAACATTGATTATGAGTGTAGCCTATGGTATGTGTTGTGCTTCAGAAAAATGAATAAGCTGATGTTTCAGTGCAGCGAGGAGAGGAGATAAAAGGTTTGAGGTTCTAAAGCCTTGATTGTGTCACTTATTAATTCCATGACCTTAGAAAAGACTTAGACATTTACTGAATACAAATTTCTTAATCTGTGAAAATGGACACTCAACTTATCTCACATGACTGTCACGAGAATTAGGTAAAACGAGCCACATAAAGTGCTTAAAGCCCAGATCCGGGTCATAACATATGAATGCTTTACGGGAGCCCACTTTCTGTCTCGGCTGCACCAAGTTCACATTGGTGAGAACAATTAAAATGTTTTAGAAAATTGATAAACTTACCGAATGTATACTACATTTCATGTATAACACATGCACTGATCATTTACTAATCTCTCTAACAAATATGTATTGAAACTTTCCTATACTCTAGATCCTGGCTTAGATATTGGAAAAATAGCACCAAACAAGAAAGTATCACCAATTTTACAGAGCTCACCCTCTAGCATGAAAGACAGTGAGTGAGCGAACTGATAAATAATGCTAGCACACATGTTTGTGGTATTTATCATGTGCCAGGGACTGACCTAGACACTGACTCATTTAATCCTAAAAGCAAACATCTGCAGAAGACACATTTATTTTCGTTCCCGTTTTTCGTTTGAGTCAGGAATGTTTTAAATAAGTTACAGGCATTACTATGTGGCAGAGCTGGGATTCAAAGATTGTTTTCTCAAACCTTGTCTTTTACTGCTGTTTCTTTAAACACATAAGGAACTTAACTTGAGTGTTTAGCTGCATAGACAGGTAGGAAAATAGTTGCTTTTCATTCATGGCAAGCAACTGGATGCTACCCAAAGTATAACGGGCAGCTATTGAAAGGTTTGAAACAAGAGAGTGATGAAAACATTTTAGGCTTTATAAATTTAATCTAAGGGTTACTTGCAGGGAAAGATTCAGGGAGAACTGCTGAGAAACTATGAAAAAAGAGATTGAATTTGATTTTGGACGTTCTTCTGGAAAACGATGAAACCTTGGACATAGTGGTGATGATGGAGACAGTGAGAATGTGTTGACTGGGATCCATATGGATGTTCAGTCTATAGAGCTTGTTAATGGGTTCAAGGTCAAGGAAAGAGAGCCATCAAGAATGAATCTTATGTTCTTGTCTTGAGCAACCTCATGCGAGGTGGTGCTATGATTGGTGGTAGGAAAATGACCAGCGTGGTGTATAGGGAATGAGAGTTTTGTATTAGAATTGATAAGTCTGATGTGTACCTGAAGTCTGCTTAGATACACAGATCTGGAGTTTAGTGAAAAGTTGGTGGCTAGTGATTAAAAATTGGATCTAAAATTATATAGTGGTCTTTAAAAACATGAGATCGAGCAAATTCTTATATTGGTAAAATGTAGATAGGAAAAAGGAAGAACTTTTAGGACCAAACTCTGAGGGCTTTGACACATTTTTGAGTCAAAGAAAAGAGACAGCAAAGGAGAGTGGAGAACGAATGGGTAGTGAGGTCAGAGGAAAAATTCAAGGAAGGGAGAATAGAAGCCAAAAGAAGAGTTTGTGCCACTAAATTGTCCTAAAAGTCATCCTGCCAGATAAGTATTATTATCCTTCACATTTTATAGATAAGAATAGGGATGTTCCAGGTGGTAAATAACTTGCTCAGTGTCACATATACTGGGATATAATCCACATTTTAGATCATGCTTTTATATTTTTATTATATATATCCTTCATATTATTATATAACATATATCTTTCATATTAATATAATATATAACCTTCATATCAACTCTCCAAACAGTACTAGTACTAGGACTTCAATCAAGGCGTATACAAAGCATTGCTGATGCTAAAGAGGGACTTAATATTGATTTTTCCCTAAAATAGTATAAAAAGGGTAATGTTTTCCTTGGAAGTGACAAATGATAAGGGATTCCTCAGAAATGGCTGGAAGACGTGGCAAGCATTCTGGACAGAGAAATTCTACTGAGAAGTATAATGAGCAAAGCCCTTGTGGATAGAAGTTCATTGTATTAAGGTTGTGTGTGTGTTTGTGTGTTTGTGTTTGTGTGCGTGTGCGTGTGCGTGTGTGTGTGTGTGTGTGTGTGTGTGTGTGTGTGTGTGTCTTTTCCCTAGGGAATGACTCATTATCTGCAGTATGTCAAGTATAGGAGCAGGAAGGCAGTGACTTGAAAAGACTTGAAAGAAACATGAGATCAAATTTTGTATCTTTTTTATCACACAAATGAGTTTGCACTGTAATCTGTAGGCACACTAGGGAGACTGAAGGCTTATCAGCCAGAGTAGCAGGTTAGAGTCACCTGCGGTGAACACAATTTTGACTCCTAGAGTAAATAACTTATTTCTCTTGGTTCAGCATTCTTAATTTGAGGGAAAGCCTTGCTCCACAATTAACTGGTTCTAATGGGACTATTGATCATTACACCTTCCCTTACTTTGTCTGGAAGGATGAATAATGGTCTCAGATTGAGATGTTTACGGTGCACCGACCTCCTGGGGCCATTGCTCCAAAGGGGAAGTGGACCGTGTTCTTTTCTTGTATATTCCACAGCTACCACGAGCTTGAAGCTCCCTTTTCACTGGAGCTGCAAGTTGGGACTACAGGGAGATAGAACTGCCCTGGTTGGATCCCAAGTTGTCTGAAAGAAGCCTGCAGAAACGGAACCCTGAGCCATCATTCTGGATCCAGTCACTCCTGGGACACTTTTCTCACCCAGCCTTCACAGTTAAACTTCACAGTGGGTAATTCCTTTTATCCTCCAGTACCTTTGAGTCCTGTCTACTAGGCTGCAGTGGGAACACCTGGGAATGTACATTAGCTGGTTACATAAAAAAATCCTGCTAAGAAACAAGGATGCAGTAAAAATAATAATGCTATAGGGACAAATGTGAGGCATTGTGGGGGAATCAGGTCCTATTTAATTTAACATAAAGACTATCAGGATATTTAGGAACACTGAAGTGTCTTGTTTGAAAACTGAATGATTATTGACCATTCATATGTGACCACGCCACACCTCTGGTAAGACAGAGATGAAAAAGACAGATGAGTATATTTACAGGTTTAAAAGCTTTAAAGGTTTCTGGGTCCTCATGGACTTTGAAGTATGTGTAGAGAAATGAATGGGTACAAGCTGTAAAAAGGCAGCAACCATGGCTTTGGAGATCAAAGCAATGTCTGAGCTAGACTGAAGATTTGGGAAACATTAGTATATTCATAATAAGTGAGCCACGAGAGTTGACTAATGTTCTTAGGGAAAAAAAAGGAAGAATAGCACAGGGAAAAAGTCATAAACACTATTGGAGGTTCTTTGAAAATAGGGGTTAGATTTATACACAGTGTGCCTTGACACTAGCAAAGTGGATTATGTACAAATGACTGTGCTGGATGCACTGCTCAGCACGGGGCGTCTACAGTTCCATTTAACCATCCTAAAATGCTCTGAGATGGATTTCCATCTCTACCTTCATTTTACAAGGAAAGTGATAAAATCACTTGCAGTGTAAATTTGCTAAACCTCTAAAGTTTTATGAGTCTATGTCCAGTTTTGCGCTTCTGCATGTGTGCTTAATTAAAAGAAAATAATCAAAAAGATGCTGGTACCAACAATTCTTAAACATGTCTCTACATCTCTTTTAAAATTATGCAATCATCTTAAGGTCCCTTGTGTACTGTGGTTGTGTGTGTGTGGTCCATAAAGTCCTGAGCGGGCACGTTAGCTGCTCCAGTGTCCAGTCAAAACCATCAGGCAGTGATCAGCGTTGCCTTTCACTGTACAGCCATCCTGATTTACTGGCCCTGTTGTTTCTTATTTGGTGCTCTTGGAGTCAATTCATTTTTCAAAGACGATTTAAAGCATTAGCCAAAGTAATTTTGGCTAAAAATATGAAGATTTAGTAGATGTACAGAAATAATTAATTTTTAATTAGTTTTTTAGCACTGTTGGTGACTATAATTATTTAAGTTATTGTGAAAGAAATGGACTCAATGGAAAAAAGCTGCACTTGGCATTAAACAAATGAATTCACAGTTGGAAAGTGCTAGTTCATTGTTCTTATATGCTTCTGTTTAAATACTTTTATATGTACTAGAGAACACAGCCATTCATGATTAAAAAATAAATCAATAAATAAACACCAACATGGTCTAATTTAGTCTGAGAATATTACTTGAATGTACTCTGCTTAGGATGTGAGCTTTAAAAAAATATCCTTTTTAATTTATTTTTCTAGTCCTAGAAAAGCTCACTTTAGGAACAATTAATCATATTAATTAAGTGATACCATGCAACAAAGCAAATGCACTTGAAAGTGAAAATAGCCAAGTAGATAATCATTAACTATTCAATGATGGTGACATATTTGACAAATATATGATGCAATTTGAAAGTGAAACCAAACCAACACGAAGAAAGAGGGGGAAATGAATGTTTGCCTCTTACCCTCTTAGGTGTGTTAACACTCCACTGGAAAAGTAGGCAGTAACTCACTTATCCCTCTAAGACTCTTTTCGGAAAACATCATTAGGAATTAAAGATTCATTATTTTATTTCACTCCTTATTATTAGCAATAAGATGCAAAACGTGCTGTGGGCTTTGGTTTGACTCAGGAGAGAAAAAGACTTATTGCCAAGAATTTGATTCCCTATGGTTCTGTTAGTTTGACCAGTTCCTTGCATTTTTATGACCTTTCATTTCTTCAGGTATGAATGTGGAATATTAAGCTTTTAGCCCCCGATTTTTCTAATACTTTTGATGCAGGAACCAACGGCCATAAGGATGGCCATCATTTATGTATGCCCAAAACTATCACATGCACGTGTCTTTGTGCATTTAGACGGGACGACACAGACATTTCTAGGAGGGAGTCTGGCTGGTCCCTGGGGCAAGGGCGCATCCAATGCCCACTTCTTAGAGAGAATGTTCCGATCTGAAAGTGTGCTCTCGTGCTTTGCAGGTCTAGACATTTGCTATTCTGGTGGTGTATTTTCAGTCAGAAATTACTCATGTTCAGAAGAGACTGATGAACAGACACGAAAACCTTTCATTTACAATAAATACTAACCTTTTAGATATAGCTATTTATCTAGGCTTCTCCATGCTGGTATATCCTGGAAGCGACATAAGTCATCAGAGGGTAACTTATTTATTACAGAATTAGTGCAAAGTGATAGTATCAAGGGGATAGTTCATCCTGATGAACTACTGCAACCACACCCCTCTCAGGTTGTGGGGTGTTTGGGTCTGGCCAATTCCACCTAAAACAAAATACTAAAGATAAATCTGCACTTTCCTGTTCTCGGCCTCTTCCTTTCATAATCTCTAAGCTTTCCTCTTTCATTAAGATCATTTTCTCAGAAAATGCCTTTCTGTTATCACGTTAGTCATGCTAATTAAAACAATGTTTTCTCCAAAGTCATCTCTGCTTCAGCAGACAATCTTTTGAATTAATTCTACACAGATGATTCACATTATCATTAATTTAGGAAGCAAAAGCTAATTTTAGTTCAAATTATGGAGACATGCCACTTTTAAACAAATCTGCACTCATAACTAAAATGTGTTTACTATTTTTATTATTCCTCCAATTATTTGCTCTACTTAGTTCATTCCATGTTAGGTATTCTATGGAATTTTCTTATTTAGTTTTTAGAGACTTCAAATTGAAACTTAGAGATTGAAACTTAGATAAACTGAGTAACTTATTTAAGGTTAGAAGCCAGAAAGTTATCACAGATGAGACTTGAATCTAGGTTGAGCACAGAGTTCAACTTTTTAGCCATTATGTAATTTTTAAAAATCTTCATATCATTTGATAGTATATCCAAGAGTCTTTTATGGGTTTGTATGTAAAATGATCATTTACTATCTTCATGACAAAAATAATATTATATCATCTGGATTGATTTGTGCTCACTCACTCACATACTATATTATTTCTCCAAATGCTTTTATCAAAGGGTGTGCTTGATTCTTTTTTTTTTTTTTAATTATTTGTTTACTATTTGAAGGGACAATATAGTCTGTGGGCAGAGTAGAATTCTGGAGTAAGATAAACTTGTCTCATGGCTCCATCACTTTATGAAATTATGTAACCTCCATGCTTCAACATAACTAAAATGGAAAGTTTACTATTTTAACTCATGATTTCACTGCTAGGCACTGGAGTCCAAACTGGAAAAAAAAAAAAGTGAAATGCAGGTTGTAGCTCTCATGGAGAGAATAACATATTAAGGAAGATACGTGATAATTAAATAAAATTATACTGTTAAATGGAACAAGAACATAAGCAGTGCTGTGCTGGTAAACTACCTCTATGGACAGAAAAAAAAAATTTATAATGTTGACTGGTTCCCTTGATACATACATTCCCACCACAACCAATTTCAAGCTACCAAATTGCTCACAAATTCCTTGCATATTTTATAATCTGCCCTTATGATCCAGTAGAATCAGGTTTCTATCACCACTGAGTTTTCAGTAGGAAGGGTTTTCCTATCAAGGCACCTCCATGACCATCAAAAGGACTAACTAACTGAGTTAGCACATGTAAATTACCTAATGCAATGTTTTAATTACAGAACTCAAATGGAAAAAAAAATTATAAACACCAATGGCTTTTTATTCCATGTGTCTACTTAAGATATTGCTTGCCTCTGTTTAATAAGTTTAAGATCTATGTGAAGGTTAAAGGCTGGAATTTTTTCTATCTGAATTGGAAGCCCTTTATAGACTCTGGTTTAAATTACATGAAAAAGCATTTGTATTTGTGCTTTAGAAGTCAGAATATACAAGAAACAGAAGGCAAAAAGGTTTTAAAAAGTCCCAGGAGCAAAGAATAATATACATGCTGTGATCAATAGATGGGATAAAATGATCATCTACAGGGCATTAATTTTCTCCTAGCATTCATGGTCCTCTCTGGAGAGTAAATAAAATCAACATTTTTCCAAATCTCTGTGTTGAAACTTTCATTTATCTTCTGTCATCCTAACTTTGTTTTTTTTTTCCCATTTCACTTTTCTAATATCCTTTTCAAATTCATTATAATGTCATTCTTACTCCCTATTTCCCTTGGTTTCCATCAGATTCTTGGTTTTCATTTCTTTCTCCTTTATCTTTTATCATCACTATTCTTTCTTTGTCTTCATTTTCTTTCTGCTATTATTTTAATTGTATTTAGCAAAATGCAAGTCTCTGATTTCTGCTTTAATTTCAGATTGGAGGCAATGTGTGAGGTATAATTTGCATGTAAGAAAACACATGGATCTTATGCATACAGTTTGATGAGTGCTGACAAATGTGTATGTCCATGTAACAACCACCTCAATTAAAGTAAAGACATATTTATACCCCAGAAGTTTCCTTAATATTCCTTTCCACGTGATCCTGTGCCCCAAGGCAATTATTGTCCTGATGTCCATCACCATAGGCAAGTTTAGCCTACTCCTGAATTCCATACAAATGTAATCAGGAGTATATATTCTTTTGTGCTTGGCTTTGGCAAATTAAATATAATATTTTGCAAATAATTTATTTTGTTGCCTTTTTCAATGGTTTATTCTATATTTGCTGAGTAATATATCATTGTATGAATATATTATAATTTATGTGTTCTCTCAGTGATTTAAATTTATGTTGTTTTCACTTTAGGCCACTTGTGCCTAATATTTCCGTGAACATCTTTAAGTCTCATCTAAGATATATGTTTGTACTTTTTTTTTGGTGGGAGCATATGTAGTGTGGAGTTAAAAATGATAGATTGGAGGTTAGATGTTATAAGAAACCTTCAAACCATTTTCCAAAACGGGATGACATTCTAACTCTTATCAGCAATATATGAAATTCCAGTTACTCCACATCTGCACTGCATTTGGCACTTTTTGGCTTTTTAATTTTAGCCATTCCAGTGGGTATCCAGTGATATTGCAGTTTTAAATTGGAATTTCCTGAAGACTGATGCTGTTAAGCCTGTTTTCATGTGCTTATTAACTTTCATATATTTTCTTTTGTGAAGTTTCATTTTTGCTGGTTTTTTAAATGGGTTGCTTCTGTGTTTTTTTTTAATTGATTTGTAGAAGCTCTTTATATATTCCCACTATGAGTTCCTTAGCAGATATATGTATTATGAATGCTTTTTATCAATCTTTCATGTGTCTTTTCATTTGTCCACTAAGTCTTTTGAGGAGCAGAGTTTTTACATTTGATTGAGTCTAAAGAGTAAGAAGGTAAATAAAATATATACACATGCATGTGTACATATATATGTTTGCATATGATAAGTAGATAGATGTTAGATAGATAGATAGACAGATAGATAGTCCTTTGTGTCCTAAGAAATCTGTACCTACAGAGATATAATCGGTGTCATTTGGGATTTCAGTGCAGAGAGAATAAAACAATTAGAATTGCAAAAAGATTTTTGGAGATTAGCATCTATTAAAGAAAATGGATAAAAGCAAGATTAGGCAAAGATTATCAGATCTGCATTTCATAAAATTTAGATGCAGTTCTGATAATCTGCCAATTCAACAGAGAATTCCAAAGAAAAATTGTCAGTTAGAAGAGTCCATGTTGGGCAGACAAGAATAGACTATTGCTCCATAGTCTTGAGCTCATTGCCTGGGACCACCCTGAGTGGACTGTAACCTTGGAGGGTGATCCAAACGGTACAAGCTGTTCAGGTACAGGCTGTACCGAGTCTGCTGCAGCCCACTCCTTGTGTATATCCACAGCTTCATAAACACTTGGGGAGAAGCTCCTTCAATGTTCCTGTTGGCCTTGCCTCCTGAGAGGAGACAGATACGAAAAGTTAGTGGGGTACAGTACAACCCTGTACAGTTTCTTTAGTTGATTTTTGGCTGCAGTTGATAATTCATCAACTCCTTTCACTGCCATTATACATTCCTCTTGCTCTAAGCTCTCACCTTTGCTAATCTCAGTGGTCATTTGGTACTGTCATGCAAACTGTCATTCCTGGAAGTGACTGAGTGCTTGGTTACGATACTCATCTTGGGCTAGGCTTTATGCATATGGCCATTCACAGATGATGACCCTCATTCTTATCTTGGACTCTGGACATGAGGAACCCAAAGTATCCACTGGAAACCATAGCTTCTAGTTGAATTGAACACTTGCTGTGCCTTCTCTCCACTGTTTTTAGAGTCCAAGTCCAGGTATGGATGCAGTAGAGTTCTGCCCATTACAGGCACTTACTTAATGAACTGACTCATGTATAAGTGAATCTTGGACTTTTTCTCTTTTATCAGCTTTCATACAGGAACCCTGAGTAGATGTGAGTAGAGAGAAGGGTTCTGATGAAGCTATGTAGGGTAATAGGGGGACCAATAAAATGAGCAGATGTTCATGAAGCTTGCATGTGTCCTCTGGCCATGCTTGGTGTCTGTTCTTATACACTATTTCCATCTTATTATTGATGGCTGCTGAGCACACACCACATTTTGACTTGGTGGATATGGTAGGACAAAGTTCCCTATGGAAAGTTCTGAATGCATCATCACTTAGTATTCTAGAGTCATGCCTTCCGTCTCTACCAGGACCCACTAGAATGCCAGGGACTGTTTATCCAAAAGTACGCCTTTCTTCAAAGCATAGAGCATAGTTTTGCTCCAGAAATACAGCAGTCTCCTTTGTGATTCCCCCACAGGGACTTACCATAAATTCCACACAGTGTCTTATTTTTCTCTAGTTTCCTAGCATAACGTTTTTGAGATCCCTTTATGTTGTTGCATGTGTTGAGTTATTTCTATTTATAGCTGAATATTATTTAATTATATGAATATACAAAAATTTTTAAATTTATTTTCCTGTAGATGAGCAGTGGGATTGTTTCTGATTTGGGGTTATTATAAATAAAGCAGCTGTAAAGTACTCTTGTATAAACATATTTTTTGATCTTCTTTTGTGTAAATACCTAACAGTGAAATTTCTGGGTCATAGGACAGATCTTTGGAAACCTTTATAAGAAATTGCCAAATAGATTCCCAAAGTGGTTATAACATTTTGACTCTGACCAGCATTGCATGAGAATTATAGCTATTCTACCTCCTTCTCAACATTGGCTATTATTGATCTTTTCAAATTTCAGCCATTCGGGTGGGTAGGTAGTCCTTTTATAGTGGCTTTAAGTTGATGTTTCCCTGATGACTCAAGATATTTGAAACCTTTACATGTGTTACTCTTTTAAGAAGTTTCAATATTTTGTCATTTTCCCCCATCAGTACTATATAGTTGAGGATGGGTCCCTAGACATCAAATTTGGTTTGGATTTTCAGATCAGTAATGCCACACACGACAGAAGGAGGATCTCTAGGAAGGACAGAGCAAGGTCTAAAATGGCTTGAGAGAGAGCAAGGTAAGGAGGCTGGCGTGGGGTTTTATGGTGGTTGGAGGGTAGGGCTGGAGTGATGGTTTCCTTGCACAGTTTGAACTACCTGCAAGCACCAAGGGCAGAAGCACCAGGGCTTTCTCATCAGCATGCCCAGGTGTGGGGCAGCAGTGGAGGAAAAGAGTAGAGGAGGATTTTAGACTTTCAGCAGTCAAACATCAAAAATAGAGTCAGATTCTTTGTTATAATTGTTTGCATTTTTATTGATGGCTTGAGGGAAAATATATGTGTTGAGAACATTTTTCAAGTCTGGTCTTTTCATTTTTTATACTTCCAAAAAATTTACAATTTTCATGAAGTTTAACATAACATTCTTGTTTGCATTTAGTTGGAATGCATTCATTTTATATCTAGTGCTCTTTGTATTTGCTTCCAAATCCTTGTCCTTTGCAGCACCATAGAGATATTTTCCTACCTTTTCTTCTACAAGCTTTTTGAATATGGTTGAGGTCAGGGCTGTACTCCATTCCAAATGGTTATTTTCTGAATCATATTAGGTCGGATTTGTGTTTTCTTTTGGCGTTTTTCTGTTGTTTTTCCCGGAAGTATTTGTAGGAGCTTACTTATGTCTGTGTATGTAGACCCACCTCATCATATTAAGTGTGCTGCTTTATTCCATACTTACATACTTTTTCTTTAATCAAAATAAATGAACCTTTATTGTACAATTTCTGAGTTTTTCACAAGTGGTTACCAAGAAGGAAAGACAGAAACAGAAGAAAGAAAACGAGTGAAGTAGTTCTGGGTACATTTAATTTTCATTACTTTACCCAATATGGGAAACACATTTAGCAGGTTCTCTTGGTTTTTTTTTTTTAATTAAATCACTGTCGCTAAGAAAAGGTGACTCTTCAGATACTGTTATTTTTTGTTTTATTTTTATTGAAGTATAGTCCATTTACAATGTTGTATAGATTTCTGATGTACAGCATAATGTTTCAGTCATACACGTACATACATATATTCCTTTTCACATTCTTTTTCGTTATGGGTTACTACAAGATGGTGAATATAGTTTCCTGTGCTGTACAGTAGAAATTGTTGTTTATCTATTTTATATGTAGTAGTTAGTATCTACTCATCTCAAATTCCCAATTTATCCCTTCCCATTTCCTTTCCCCCCCAAAACCATAAATTTGTCTTCTATGTCTGTGAGTCTGTTTTTGTTTTGTAAGTAAGTTTACCGGGGTCATTTTTTTCTTCTTTTTTTTATGATTCCACATATGATATCATAGGGTGTTTTTCTTTCTCTTTCTGGCTTACTTCACTTAAGTATGATGATTTCCAGGTCCATCCATGTTGCTGCAAATGGCATTATTTTATTATTTTTGTGTGGCTGAGTAGTATTCCATTGTGTGTATAAGTATATGTGTGTGTGTATGTATATATACCACAGCTTCTTTATCTAATCATTTGCCATCATGCTTATGTACTCTTGATAGAAGACAGTTTATTTAGTTACTTCTCTATTAACAGAATCTTACATTGTCTCCAGTTTTTACGCATTTACCAACATACCAAAATGGACACCTCTGCATATGACTCTTTCTGTAGAGATGTAACTGTATTCCTAGGTAGGTACCAAGAGAGAGAATTACTGGGTCAGAATAAAAGCCTTGCTGTAATCACGTGAACTTCAGCAAGGCTGCATGAACTTAGACTCTTCTGCACTGAATATGAGTAACACGTTCCCTCTATATTCTCTCCCATACGTTCAAGTGCATTTTGCCATTTCTATCCTGTAAATTTGCTGCTGATGTCTTCTTTAAAATGTTTATTGGGATCCATTTATCTTTCAATATTTTCTTTTCCCTCTTTTATTTCACTGCCATCATCCAAACTTTACAACTGACATAATGTCTTCACATCTCCATCTCATTTTATTCTCACAGCAGTTCTAGAAAATAGGCAGAACAGCAATTTTTGGTAATGAAGTTTGAGAGAAAAGATTTCAATATAAATGTTCAGCTGTAATACAATAACATGTAAATACACTTAGAAGTGAAGTTCTATCACATTTATGTATATTTAATGTTTTAACATTTTGTTTTGCTATTTCCTGAAAATATTTCTTATTTCTAAACCCAGTTGTATCCACTGCTCAGTAGAAAAATATCTTAATAATCAAGGGCAATTGAGACAGTTTCTTTATTTTAAATATTAGACAGCTTTCTCTCTGAGAATACTTATTTTTTGCATATGCTATTAATTGTCTTCATACTTCCCTAAATTCAGAACCCAAAATCATTTGCCTTATTATTGCTTAAAACAGTATAATATCATCTGTCTGAAAGTTACATAAAAACTTCTGAGACTTTAATTAAATTTTTATTCTTTTCCTGCTGCAATAGAAATGGAATTTTTCTTAGATAAAATATACCTATAAACTTGACCCTGAAATTAGCAGATTAAAGAGTGTAATGCAATTTTTAATGAGCTATTATAGGAAACCAATATGCAAGATGTGACAATGGGCTGCAAAATATAATATTTGGCCCTGTCCCTAATTTTCAAACTAATTAGACCTTTGGAAAGTTTGGTGCTGTCTTAAGTTTAGGCATACTGAATGCCTGATGGAGTATACAACTCTGGCCACACCGAGTCCAATTTTTTCATGGATATTTTTGCCAATAATTGTAAGCACCTCCACTACTCAAGTATTTTGTAATCATAATATATCTTTCCTTTGCTGAATTATGCATCTTAATACTCACCTTTTTGTTGATTCTTTCTTCTTTTTTCGTATCTTTATGTTTCTAAGATTTTCATAGCTCAGTTCACTTACTGTAAGCTGTCTCACTGCCAACCTGAGAATATCAAAGACCTTTGCTCCACCATCAGAGTAACTCTGGACTATGCTGTGCTTCTTAGACCAGGGCTAGCAACCAGGCGAGACTGGCTCTCACTCAAGTCCTGGTGTGCATTTTGCTCTTGTGTACGAGTCAAGGTTCTCCAGAGAATGTAACCAACAGAATATACAGATAGAGATTTGGATAAAGATAGATATGGAGAGACAGAGAGAGAGAGCAAGAAAGAGGGAGACAGAGAGAGAGTTTAATAAATTAACTCATGCAATTGTGGGTGTGGGTAAATCCCAAAGTTATAGGGAAGACCAGCAGGCTGAAAACTCAAGCAGGGTGTCTCTCTTGTAGTCTTATTGAGGCAGAAATTCTTCTTTAGGAAGCCTCAGTCTTTGTTCTTAAAGTCTTCAACTGCTTGGATGAGGCCCACCCACCGGAAGTGTTTTACTTAAAGTACACTGATTTAAATGTTAGTCACATCCAAAAACGAAAATAAAAACAAAACAACAAAAAAACTTCATAGCACATTTAGACTGGTGTTTTGCCAAACAACTGAGCACCATAGTTTAGACAAGTTGAAACATAAAATTAACCAGCACACTCTGCAATATGACTCAAGGCTTAATATTCCAGGGCAAAAGGAAAAGAATGAGGAATAAAACAAAAACAGAAGAAAAGATAAACAAAACCTAGAAACAAAGTCACACAAACACAGAAGCCTGATACTTTAATTATCTTAACACATTTTGTACTTAAAATTGATCAGAAATTAACCTGTATATTTGCATGTTTTTACTTCTCATTTAATTTCTTAATTTTATAAAATTACCAAAAATAGTATGATATCCAGTTTTTCAGTGCAAGGAACTGAAGCTCATACAGGTTTAAAATGTATCTATAATCACACAGTCGACAAAGAGCCTTGAAAATGTACTATCTGAAGATAATCAAAAGAATGGTGAAAGTTTGATCTGGCAAGAATCCTTGGATGAGGAAGGTTAACCTCTTTAATTTATGAAAGAAGAATAGGGGGAAGCATCTGAAGGTACTTGTAAAGGGTTAATCACAACAGAATGTATGCTGGTTATGGAGGGAAGTGAAAAGAGGAGGAACTGATTCATGGTAAAGAAATGATTGGAGTTAACGGATTTGGAGAAGTGAAGAATTGCTGTGATGGAATGGTGAGGTGGGAGCTGTGGAATTATGGTGTGAGAGCAAATGACCTTATTTATGATGTAAGATCCAGGTGTGAGATCGTAGAAGTAGAAGGCTGGAGGCATGGAGAAAAAGGTTTCTGTAAAAGGTAAAGAAATTGAGAAACCTGGCAATGGATGAGTTACCTATTTGTATATTGATGAGTCTGAATTGTGATAAGAATAGTGGCAGGGAGGAAGATTCTGGAGACAGCAGCCAGGGTTTTCGATGGAAGGAAATGACAGTATGCTTCATACATAAGCACATCTAGATAGTGCAGCTAGGGTTATAGTCCTGTGGTTCAACCTTCAAAATAACTGCAGGTGGAATGGATAAGGAAGTAAGAAGAATATTTAGGAAGTGGTAACGACCCAGGGCATTGGAGTGTCAAAGCATGCCTGAGTAAAGGGTCATGGTTGGAAGTAGGAGTAATAATTCTGCCACCAAGCACACTGTGCTAGCATAGATAAAACCAAACTCATGTGAGTGAGGCCAAAATGTCAGAGTCCAAACAACTGCAGGCAAAAGCTGGCATTATATGGAGGGAGATCTCAATTTGGAGCCTTTGTCTTGGTAGGGTTGGGATGTCCAACTTTCCATTAGATGTTTTCATGGTGCCTGGGTGGATTCTACAGGAGCAGGAGAGCTACCTGAAGTCGGGTTTCTCCCTACCCAATCCAACTTACACCTACTATGTGGGGGATTACTCTCAATTATAACTTTCTCCATGTTCCTGAATTTGAAGCAAAGATCTAAAATAAATGGTAGTTTGAACAGAAAATGATTCCCATGTGATGAGCCTCAGGGGGGTCACCATTCTCTTCTTCCAATTTTACAAAATGGGCCATTTCTTCTTTAAATGACATGACAGTAATGCCATTCATCGCCAACTATCTGTCATTCTGATGGTAAAAATCATCACACTTTTGTATCATAGACATTAGAGATCCACAGGAAAAAATGTGTTGACATTTTTCACTCATAGTAATATAAGATTGTTTCCATCTTTAATTTATCCAAAAATAAATGTGAGAAAAATGTGCAGTGATTGATTTACAAATGACAGTGGCTGAGGCGAAGGTGGTAAGACGACAGAAAATAATCTACTTGCAATAATTACAGATCATAAGTGTTTTATTAGCAAAATAATCTTACTGGATGATTTAGAAGCAAACGTGAAGAGATTCAGAGATTCTTCTGGATTTTCCACTGTAATACATTGAATGTATAGCAATCAATATAAAAGTTGATTTGAGGAGGCATACAGAAACATGCATCATCTATTTTCTTCTTAACATTTCAGAGCAACTTCTAGTTCTTGGTGATTTTAATAGAATTCTAGAATTCTAGTACTGGTATGATTCTGAGACATTGCTTAAATCCAGCTTATCACTTTACTGATGAGGAAATTGAGGAAAAGCACATTTGGAAAATGCCAAAATTTAGGAGTCATGACTTTTTGCAGGTTAGGCAAGGCTCATGATTTAGTTCTTTTTTTTTTTTAATGAAGTATAGTTAGTTTACAATGTTATGTCAATTTCTGGTGTACAGCATAATAATTCAGTCATACATACACATACATATATTCATTTTCATATTCTTTGTCATTATGAGTTACTACAAGATACTGGATATAGTTTCCTGTGCTCTACAGTAGAAACTATTTGTTTATCTATTTTATACATTGTAGTGTGTATCTGCAAATCTGGAGAAATAAGCATTCAGTTTGGAATTTCAGGACATCAAGGGACCTGGAGACTTGTAAGATGATCATTGCGCTGCTCCTTTGTTGCCTACACAATCTTAAACAAAACTCAGGTGTTATCACAATGATTTCAGCCCTTGACCCTCTACCAAAATTATTTTTCTCTAGAACTAGGCATACTTAGGCATTACAGCACTCATATTCATTTGCTTCTTATAGTAAATTCACCTCATACATAAATAGCTTCTTCTGGATTCCGATTGGTATTCTTTCCTTGGAAACTTATAAGTGTAGAGATAATAGGACAAATTACAGCTCTTGTTGCCAAAGTCAACCTCAAGGCTGTAACGGATACTCATACTTTTGTTTCCTCTGCCATATGTTCTACCCACTGAATGAGGACCTCTGTTGCCCTGGGAGACTTGCCTGGTGAGGAAACTTAGAGCTTTATCCATGAGAGGGCTGAGTTCTTGGATCTCATGCCTATTTCATACCTTGGCTGATGTATTTGTCCATTTATTGTTAAAACTGGTCATGAGAACACCAAAGGACACTCCAGTTTATATCTTGAGTGACAAATATATTCTTTTCTTTCCCAGGATGTAGGAGAAAGTCAATATCTTCATAACTGGGTCCATTAGCCCTGCCAGTGTGATGGTTCCTGTCCTTGCATATTTGTCTCTTGGCATGAGGAGCCTGATAGGATCCAATGACAGTCATGGCTTAAGGGTCAGTGGGGCTCCCACACTGTTACCAGGTGAACATGTTTCACCTGGATGAACCAAACTCTAAGCTTACAGATTCCAAGTCTGGGATTATAGGGAGCATACATTCTCTGATTAAGTGAATGGTGAGTGACAGTCAGTGAAGTCACTTCTACTTCCACTTTCAGGAACTGAGCAGATGCATTCTGTCTATAAAAGAACCACATAACAGTTATTGATTTAGGGTGCGTGATCTATCTTTATAAATGATAACCCATTTCTAACTTGGCACCTCAACTACATATCCATACAAGAAGTCAACTGCAACTGTAGTTGCCCAGGAGCTTTGAGGTGGTGGACTATGTGATAGGAGAAGTCAGAGATTCATCTGTGTGTTACTGGCCGCCAAAACTTCCAGGAACTGGGGAATGGATGTGTGAGATGTGAAGAAAAGACACAGAATCCCTACATGGTTATTGATGATGAACTTCCTTGCTATTGAGTATGACATGATTATACTGTAATCCTATTGACAATAATTAATTTTCTGGACAAGTAGTTACTGAGGACTTACTACACATCAAAGTTGATCATTAAGTGGGAAGCTAGAGTAAAGCTCATTACTAACATAAGTGCTAGGGAAGACGTCAGAAAAGGTTCAGGTGGGCTTTTTTGAGGGTTGGGTAAGATATCGCTTATGAATTTGGCTCAAATACTACTTTATTTATACTGGATATTTGAATATTTGTTGAATACTCCAGTCTACATTTAGAATTTTGACAGGGAGGAGCTTCTGTCCAAATAACTTTGACAAATAAATGATTGACTTCTCTGCATTTGAGGATCAGCCTCTTTGTTTGAATGTCCAGATTTTAAAAGGCGTAGAGTTGAGAGAGAGAAACGGGAAGGGATTACCTATCTGCCTGTCAAATAATTTAATAAAACCCGGGATCAGCATAATGATCATTGCAGCACCTGGCACACTTCTGTAATTTCATAATTTTGTCTGTGCAGTGGTAGGATTTTTCTTCTTCTGCAAAGTAGACAGCAGGCTCATGCCCTGATGGTGGGTAAGAAGAGAGTGGAGAAGGACCCTCAGGGTGTGGTGAGATTTTACACTAGCCAGTGAGGGTGATAATAAAAGGAGGTGATCAAGGACAGGAAAAGTATTCAGAGGAGCTGACGACCCAGATGAGAGACACAGTGAGCATCCTGAAGGATGTCAAGAAGCTTAGTTGGTTCTTAGTTATATTTCAGATCATATTTTATCAAACTAATTCCCAGACCCCTGGTGGGATAGAGCAGCAGACGTCTGCAAACTGCAAATAGTGCTCAAAGTCAGAGTGGCAGCCATGAGGTTCCAGGAGGTCTGTGTGTATGGAAGCCAGAGGCAAGGCACGCTCCTGACAAACGCCCATGGAGACGAGGTAGATCGGGCAAACGAGTGACTCAGGGAAGCTGCTGCAAAGGGAATGGGAAGGACGGTGAGGCAGTGGGAGGTGCGTACATACCCTCTGGGTCAGCCAGAACTCAGCCTCAGCCAATTATGTTTTTGTGGACTGTGGGCCAATATTGCAAGATCTCAGATATTTTTCAAGATATTTGTGCAATATTAACTTAAATTTATATACATTTCAGGTATTTATTTATTTATTTAAAATGGTTTATTTTTTATTTTTTTAAACATTTTTTATTGATTTGTAATCATTTTACAATGTTGGAAGGGATAGACGGGATTTCAAAATTGTACATTTCAGGTATTTAAACGTTGGAACTAAATACATTTTCAAAACCTGGCTGAGCTAATTAGTATGCACCTGAAAAATCAGATGCTCCCTATAGTCTTCCACTTTGCAGCTCTGAGATAAAATTTTTTCAGAATGCGACAATGCATATATGTGTGTTCATGTATAACTGAAAAGTTGTGCTCTACACTGGAAATTGACAAAACATTGTAAACTGACTGTAACTCAATAAAATTAAATTAAAATAAAAAGGAGTCCAGACTTGAAATATTTTCTTTTGCTGACACTTTCTTGCCCACCGCCCACCTATAAAAACCTTCTGTCTGCACTACCCCTCAGCATGCCCTTCTAATTCATGAACCGTTTAATAAAGCCAATTCGATCTTAAAAAATAATAATATTCCTAATGTAGAGGGTACAGCTTCAGAAACGGGCTCCTGGGCCACTCAGCAATCAGAGTATAAATAAGAAGACCGAGGCACCGTTCTTGGTAATCAGGGCTGGAGTATCACTGCAGGAGTGAAGAAACATCTGGAGTCCTGTGGGCAAGCTCATGCCCCCATATTCACCATATTTGTTAAGGCTAAATGATCCTTTCCAGTTTTTAAGCCTTACAAATTGAGAGACATACATTCCTTTAAGGAAGAACAAAAGTAAGATCTAAATAATAGTCCAAGGTGTTTATGCAATGGCTTTTACTTGCTTTTACTCGTTTTTCTTTGGTTATTTTTTTTTTAACTTCTAATCCTAAATTTGGGATTTGCTTCCTGCAACTCTGGTTTGAGAGTACTTCTTGATTCTCTTGTTGACTTTTTTTTTTTTTTTACTTTGATTCCAGCTGAGCTTTTGTCAATGCTCATCACACTGGTTTTGGTGTCCCCAGTGGTCTCCATCTAAAAGTATGTGGACCCCATGGAATTCCATTGATGAAGCTTGCTTCTTGGGTACCAGTAAGGGAAGATAATTGGAAAGATGAGTCTATGTGAGTTCTTTAAACTATCAGGATTGATTCAGGAATTCTGCATGGGATGGAACCTGGGAATCTGCCCCCAGGCAAGGAGACAATATATCATAGGACAGCACAGATTTGGGAGTGTAACTCGTGTTGGATCCCAACCTCAGGAGTTCTCTGGGTGAAATTTGAAACTGGCCCCATGCACTGAGAGCAAGGAGAAAATGAAGAAAGAGGCAGACCACTCTAGACTGGCAGGTAGTAGTTTTAATCAGCAAGAGAACTTACATATACCAGGCTTGTCTTAGGTGGCAGCAAGGTGAGATCTCCAAATCTGCCTGAGAAGATCTCAAAGTTTACATAGAGGACTTAATTGGTTTCAGTCACATGTTCAATCCAGCTAGTCTCAACAATACCTTCCTCTTCCCTCTTCCAAGGTTACATCCTTGAAATGGTTCTGGTAATATGAATGGTGGATGGAATATACCTTCCAAGGACAGGGTAAGGGGTGGGGAGCCTTCAGTTGCCTGCGTCCACCTTGCAGGTCAACCAACTGTCACATCCCCTAAATGACCTCCTCCAGCAAGGGGGTGCATTATTTATTCCCTCTTAGACCCAATACAGGCAACTGTAATTATGGATAATGATACAATGGACTTCACAGAGATTATGAAAGGTTTAAATACAAACCACATCTCTAAAACACTCGAGCGTTGATTGGCACCTAACATGGTTGATGCACCATAACATTGTCTTTTACCCTCTGTCCTCCCAGCTGTGCATGGAAGAAGACAATAGATCATGCTGAGGGGAATTCCTGGCATTCATTTCTCTTTCAGCAATTATTTTCAGTAAATATGTACATGTATTGTTTTCTTTGTAAGATACCTCTGTTGCCTTTAAATTGCACTGGATAATTTTCACATATCATCTATTATGCAATCTACACCCACTCCCTTCCTTCCTACAAGAATAAATAAATGAAAAGGCAAATGCTAAAAACTACTTTGGTAAAAGCTAGGAAAGGCTATTAAAATGACACATTATCTAGGAGTATGACCCAGGGACTTTCATAAAATAATTTAGCATCCAGAACTTCCTGGTGATGAGTGGTGTAATAAAACCCCCGAAACTACATTCTCGACTATAAGAACGGCCAGGGGATAAAAGGAGGCAACATTCATATCTGTTTTCAGAACCTCTCACCTTGACTGTTTTTCCTTTCAAAATGAGCTTGGACTTGATTTAGAAATAAACTACAAAGTCAGGTTAAGAAGAACATAATTTTGAATGCCAGGATTTGTAATGTTTTTGCCAGCCACAGGACCTTTCTTGGCAAAGAACTTTAAGGTGCATAACCGGGAAGAGATGAGCCTGGTGCAAATCTAATGTCATCGCCTCCTCGACAGGTGAACTTTCATGTACTGAAGATATTTACCTTTACTCTTTAAGCAGGGAAACAGCAGAACAAAAATTTGTGTCAAGAAACTCTCCCACTCAGCCCATCTGGACAGGCTGTGGTTCGATGCAAAAGGCCAGCTCCTTTGTCTGAAGGGGGCCCTGCATGATGATCTTCCAGGAAGGGGTGGACATTGTCCTACACACAGCACTAAGCACAGGTCAGAGGTGAATGCATGTTAAATTATTTTTAATTATCAAGTACCAGTTTCATTGCAGGTATTTTTTCGTAGCTACATCTTAGGAATAAATATTATAATTTAGATTTTACAAATGTAGAAATGAACCCGTAGAAAATAATTACCTAACATACTGCTGGCGTTCAAGCGCACATATATGACTGTGTCTGTACAGCTACTTACATTTGAGGCTGGCTTGCAGTTGTGTATGCATCATATTTTTACTACCTTTTGATATCAGGGTTATCCTAATTTAGAAAAATGAACTGGGAAAAGGCTTTCTGTGTAATTTTCATAGCATGAACATAACTGGGAAAAGACTTTCTGTGCTCTAAAACAACTTATGTAGCATGAACATACTCACATTTTATTAGTTATTTCTAGAAAATATGTAAAAGTTAACAACTTATTCAACTACCTATACTCAGAGCCTTTCTGGAAATAATTGTTTGAATTCTAATAACTGATTATTTTGTCCAAAACTTTGGCCTCTTCAGGGTTTTTATTACATCTCTATTAAAGAAATTTATATTTTCTTATAAAATCATCAATATATCATTGATATATTTTTAAATTTAATAGCAGAAAATATAGTGTGTTTATTTTTAAAATTTATTTATTTGTTTATTTATTTAACTTATTTATTCATGGTGCATCCATAAATGTGTCAATAAGAATTGCTAGGAAAGTGAATCAGCTATTGGTGGTTAGTTTTTCATGATTAGCTTGTCTTTTTGTGACCTTGAGCTAAGGAAAAGGCCAGTGGCCCAGAAAGTATTTTATAAGTAAGGGACAAAAGGTGATGCTGTTGCTATTTCATTTGACAGGAAAATCAAACAAAACTTCTGGGAAAATAATAAGCACCTATAGACCTTTTTTTCTACAACTCTAGAACCAACAATGGACACTCTGCTCTTAGGAAGGATGTTTAAGGAGATGACATGTTCAAAATGAGATGAATAGAGGAGTGAGTGGGGTGGATCATTGTGCAGGCATTTGTGTTGTCCCAGTAGCCATGTAGAAACTTTATCTCAAATGTTACTGCTGCGAAGGACATGATCAGGGGGATGTGACAGAGAAAGGAGCTGGGTCCTACTTCAGAAGGCTCAAGGAAAGATTTCTCCTAGAAGGTGAAACTGATGTGAGGAAATAAAGGTGAGACTCAGTGATGTGAGGTCCCAGAGGAGGAGCATTGCAGGCATGTGAAACAACACGTACAAGGGTCATTAGGTGAAAGAGAGTTTGACATTGCTTAGGAGTCTGCCCAGGTGTCTCAAGCTTTGGGAGTGACGGAGAGAACACGATGAGAAGAAGTTGGCATGATGGGCAGAGTCAAGACTACAAAGATTTTATTCAGCAAACCAAATAATCCATGTCTGCACCTTGGTGAAGTGAGAGATTACAAATGGTAGGGAAAGAACCTGTAACCAAGAGAAATTAACATCACTTCTACATGCTCATGTGGCCCTTCAGGGCCCTCAAGTGAAAAGAAAAGAGGTTCCAACTGAGGATCAACACTTTTTAAATCCATCTTGTAACATAAAGTAGAACACCATGCATTCTCCAGTTTGAAAGCAGCTGGCTGACTTCTCCGTTAGATTTCAATACGTTCCTGTTTAGGAGTTGAATTTAACATGATGGCAAGATGTGCTTTTGGATTTGTATGAGGGACTCATGAATAGATGTGGTTTAGAGAGTGAGATGACAACTTATTCTTTTTTTAGCAATGATCAGAAATAACACTGTGTTGGTGTAATTTTTGCGCTGCTGGAAAAGTTTAAATGTAAGTCATCCTTTAATTCTTAAATTCTTCCCTAGAGAGGTAGAGTTCATTCATATTTGAGAAGTAGAGTTGGGAGCAATAGAAAAAATTTATAGAAATTTCTTATACACTCTCTCTATTGTCATCTTCCTGAACTTACAATATTTTCTTTGCCTTCAAAAAATGAAATGTCATGGTAAAGACAAACTGTTTATATTTTCAGTGGCCTTTGAGAAGGGAAGTTTTGTAAGAGGCAAATGTTGAGCTTAAATATCTTTAAACAACCTGGTATGCAAGTTAAATATTACTAAAATAGAAATGTTTAGCAAATATTACAAAAAATAATGCTCACTCCAAAAGTAGCCCGTTATAATCTGTATTTACCTAAGCATCTCATTAGAGAGAGTTGTCATCACCACTCTATATTGGTTTTCTCTTGCTACTATAAAAAATCACCACACACTCAGTGGCTTAAAACAACACACATTTATTTATTCATGATTCTGGAAGTCAGAAGTCTGAAATCAGTCTTATCTGGACAAACGCATGTCACCAAGGCTGGTTTCTTCTGGATTCTGAGGGGAGGATCTGTTCACATGTCTTTTTCACCTTCTAGTGGTTGCACATATGCCTTGGCTGGTTCTCTCCTCCATCTTCCAAAAGCATCACTCTAATCTCTGCTCCCATCATCACCTTGCCTTCTTGTCTAATGCTGACTCCTCCCGGGTTGCCCTTTTAAAGACAGTTGTGATTAGATCAGGCCAACCCAGATCCCCCAGGATGATCTTCCCATCTCAAGATCCTTAACTGAAACACATCCACAAAGTCCCTTTAGCCATATAAGGTAGCATTCAGGTTCCCAGGATTAGGGCATGGGCATACTTAGAGTGGGTGGACAATTATCCAGCCCACCTATCATGCCCTGTAAACCAAATTCATTCTTAGTTTTGGATGCTAGTTTACATATGTGGTTGTCTAGGAACCTTTTCTCCTTTGCCTACTTCTAGAATTTTTGGTAATCTTCTTTCCCTCAAACCAGCCTGAGAGCATCAAAATCAGAGGACTTATCACAGCATAGTTTCCTCTCTCTCCCTGAAATATTTGGGATGACCTAAAGTCTCATCAGGATACTTACCCCAATTCCTGACACTGACATTGGTGAAGACTGAATAAACATGGCCAATCGCTCAGCTAAAGGAAGCAATGTTTTCCTTGTCTCCTGTTTCACTTTTACTTCAAAAGACCCATGTTCCAGAGCTTGCAGAGAGTGTAAGCAGAGGCATTTTGTAATCTTTAAAATTATAAGATTTTTCTCTTGCTGTATTTTTTTATATAAAAAGCAGGCCACACATCTAAATGACCTAGATTTCCTCAAGAAAGTTCAAGCAGTCTGTGATAACTTAAGGAAGGGTCAGCTACCAGCTGGGAGCGGGATGAAAGACGGAGCTGGTACCACAGTGTGGATCGCGTTTGATAAGGACAGGGAGACAGTGAGGGCAAAAAAGTAAAAGTGTATGTTTGGCCTCTTCTTTTATCTCTGACACTTTGTAAAGCTGCCCTCATTCAAATTTAGTGACCTTGAGATTTCGAGCCAACAAAAGTACACTTTATCATTTTAATCTATTTGACTAGCACTTACTGTTGCTTTAATAAAATCACCAGGTTAGTGTCTTTATTTTTTTTTCCTCATACTTTCCGGAATATCTCATGAAATCCTTCCATGGTCATGGTAATCCATGTCATGATAAACTCTGACCATATTTGGGTGACAGATACTGAAGTTAGCCCAACACATTCACTGCTTGGTAGGACTCATACAGCACAAGGCTGGCTGGTGAGAGGCTGAGCTCTCGCATGAAGCTGGGACAGTGGGTGCGGCCAGGAGAAAGGTGAGGTGAGGTTCCACAGTCTGCCAAACTTTGGCAGGCTTGGCAAGGAGACGTAGAAGGCTGACGAAAGGGAAGTGTTGGATTCTTCAACTAAGTTATGTAGACAAACAGGAAAAGAGGCATACTTTTTTTTTTCCAATATGCCAAAGTAAGAGAGTCTACCAGGAACCTGGATTGGAGGTCAGGGTTATCAGTTGATCATTTCTGGCTTTGACCCTGTGTCAAGTGCTCTCTTCTTTTTTTCTCATTTAATGACAATCTATGTCAATGAACCTGTGATAGTCTAACTTATGGTCAAAGGGATCAAGGATTTTAAGTATCTTGTCTAACAACACACAGCTAGCAGGATGCAGGATTGGAATCGAAAACCACCAGTTTGGTGAACCCAGTTCATACTGTGTCTGGAATCACAGAGTTGCAAAGACTGATGAAAGGTGAGAGTAAGAAGTAGATAGAGTTTTGAGCTTATTTTTCTGGATGCATTAACCAAAACCATTATGACTATCTTATCCTTATAGTCTTGTCCATTTCCTTAGAGTCTCAAATTCTATCTAATATTTTAAAGTGAGACTTTCTACACTATTATATGTTTTAATAAATGCATTTACTTATCTTTATATTGATAAACCAGTTCTCAAGTTATCTTTGAATGATGTAAAGCCTACCATTAGCTCCTAGTGTCTTGAGTACATTGTACTGCTTTGCTCAGCTCCCAGAAGGGAAGGCCAGTGGCCCTAAACATCTGAACCACTCAGTGCACGTAAGCATCTCAGTTATGTCATGCTCTGAGCCAACAGGCTACATGTATTCTTTATGAAACTGGAGACTTAAGTGTGGATTCTTTTTCTCTGCTCATGTTTAAGCTCAGCCTGCCCTGCAAATGCATACTTCGAGTGCCTTGGCCTCCTGTGAGTAATAGATTTCATCTATGTAGGACTCACACTTGATGATCTGTAACTACCACACATAAAATACCCATCTCAGTGAGTGAATTAGCAACCCATCGCATTGATGCCAAAGATGTGAAACCCTGAGAATGCTCATTGCAGGTCATGGAAATATGTTTAGAAGCCGCTTCTCTAAATGAGTCACTAGCAAGAAATTGACTGTGTTTGGTTCTGAAAAAAATCAATCTTCCCTTCAGCTAGCAGTCATCAGATATTTAAGGCATCAAATCAGCAGTCTGCCTTTACCAGTTCTTAGAAATTGGGGCATTTTCACAGTTGATCAAGTGACATTAGGGCTGTTACGGTACAGACTGAAAGCACAGCTACTGCAAAGTAAATGAACGACTGTTCGTCTTCTTTGAATGTGATTGTTCTGTTCACTTTTAGTCAGCACTGCTTTAAAAAAAAAAAAACAATTGCCTTTCTTGAAGGGTGCAGATTCCAGGGGAGATGTAGTTAAAAATATTAAACATTATACATTATTTGTATGTGTTTGTATTGCACATTATAAAAATCTTGATATAAAATGCCACAATTGAACGAGAAAGTATTAAAAATGTCAATGCTATTATATCATTTCTGAAGACCAATTTACCCTTTTTTTTTTTTTTGAGACTGTAATGAGCCTGGTTCATTTTGTGTTCTACCATTTATCTTCTCAGTAGCCTTGGAAAATTTCCCCACAGGCATAGCATGCTATTCTTGTCTCAGACGATCAGGCAGACACGAAGAAGACCATAGAGGTGGGAGATTTCCCCACAAACAGTATGATGCTCAGTACAGTCACTTACACAATGCAGGCTGAGGAGTTCCAACCAAACTCGGGGATGGTGGTTTTGTGATGTAGCCGGGCCTACTGAAAACCAATAACGAAGCTCCCATTTCTTACTGCTCTGAGAGATGTGTGGGAAGGCCAGGTTCTGACTTTGCCTCCTCAGCCTTTCTCTGAATGTTCAATACGCTGTCAAATGATACAGTTTAACTTGAGAATGTAAAGTGTCAATCTCAAGTGCACTGAGGCCAGAAAAACAGGAATGGGATAATTGTATGCCGTGACATTTAAACTAGAAGAAAAAAACGTTGTTTTCCAGTTGTTATTCTTTATCGTGCATTAGCATTTTAATATCAGCTGTATCTGGAACAAAGAAAGCTCGTGACTGTTACGTTTCTGGACGTGAAGGTGTTACTTGTGCTTTTGAGAAGGAAAATGAAAAGAATATGTGTTTTGAAGCAGGCGTAACTGGGTTATTCTTGCCTCCACCACCCTCTGCTCTAGTGAGTGCACAGAGGCTACTTTGATCCACCCGGACTATTTCCTTCCCTGCAATGGAATTATAGATTACTTTGGACCATATGAAACTACTTGACCATTTTTGACCAACCAAAATGGCAAGTAGTTAGTTTGCAGTGTTGTCGTGAGAATCAACGAAAACAAAACAAAACAAAATAAAACAACCTCAGAAAGTGGTATGGCAACCAACTCTCTTTCTTCTTAGGTAATGAATCCGCAAAGCCTTCCAGAAGCTGCCCTGGCCCCAGTGCCCTGCCAAGACTAAGACAGCATCTCATAATGATAAGTGTGATTACTTTTACTAATCAGTAACGATGGACAAAACTTTGCTCGCAGTCTCTCATTTAATTCATTCTTAAAGATGGAAACAGGTCTTTAATTATTTCCACAATATGGATTCACAAACTGAAGTCACACATTAAGATCTCACAGTTGTAACCAGCACCTGAGAGGTCAGGGACCCATTTTCAATGTTACAGAGTTTCTTTGCTTCAGTCTCCTTTATAAGCCCTTCACATTTAATAATAATGTATAGTTATGTGATGTTTAGAATGTGTGAGGCATGCAGATTCTGTAATTGGGCTTCCAGCTTCTTAAACTTTTACCTATATAACATCATGACATTAGACAAGTCACATTGTATTTATTTATTTACCTATATTTAGCTAATGATGGCGATCCCATAGTTAACAGCCACTGTTCTAGGCATTTGCTCCCATTACCCACTTTAATTCCTGTAAATACCCTGGTGGATGGCATTATGATTTCCACAGAGGTGGAAACTTACACAGAGAGACTCTCCATCACTCACTCAAGGGCATAAAACTATGAAGCAGAGCCAGAATTTGGACCTGACTGTGTCTCTAAGTCCCACGCCTTTAACAATTATGCTACATTTAATTTCTAATCTCCATTTCCTCAACGTTAAAATAGTATTTAACGAGAGTATACATGAAAAGCACAGGCAGAAGCTGTGCTCAATGAAAGCTTTTTTATTAATATTATTTTATTAGCCACTTTCTAACAAACCCTGCAACTAGAATCCTTGCTGTATAAGGATTACTTGTCTAATTTCAGGTGAAGAACTGAAACTTATCAAATTGGATTGAGTTGTCCAAAAAGATGCATCAAAAGAGCCTGGAACCTATAGCTTTGGATTTTTAATCCACTGCTTTTCTCAATGTTTGCTCCTCCATTATATTTCACTGTAAACGTTTATAGTTAATTTATAATCTTGTCTGATTATTACCAATTCAGTTTTACATTATAACTGTTTAATTACTTTTCAATTTCTTGTACATCAAGTTTCATTGCTATACACAGGTAATAGCTCTCTGCAGTTACAGTCTAAGGGATATATAGTGATAGCTTAATGTAGCACACCTATGAGAATGTGTTAATAATTTTCTGACATCAACACTCAAGGTCCTTTCAATTTTGAAAAATATATGTATTTTATAAAAACTAGATAGTGGAGGAATCTTTTAATTTTTTTAATTAGAACAAGGATGGGGAGACAACTGAGCACAGAAAACTTGGGTTTCTTCCCTAGAATAGCATGTAGTTTTGTGTTTCTTGGAATTGCTTTCATATATGACGACTTCTCTGTATTTGCTGGTTACTTACATGCAATAAAATAACTAAAAATGATTGTCTTCCTCTCTGAAATTTAGTTTCCATAATGTGCACACTGACAAAGTCTAGTGGGTGCATTGATGCCCCGCTCAGAAACTTCCTTCAAGAATTGGGCACATTTACTGAGCTGTTGGGTGTGTTGATTTCCAAGACTTATTCTTCGTCAAAAACAGCCACTTCACCCAGTGTCACACCTGTTCCTGCAGGTGGCCCATTCCCAAAACTGGTCAGTGAAAAGGTATAAAAGGATGACTTTGTGTCTGAATATGGGGAATCTCTGAAGGGCCATATCTACTCTCGAGTTCTTGGAGGGCTGTAGAACTAGCTGGGCTCTTCATTTGTCTCTGAGGGAAAGGAGGTTAAGGTAGAAATTTCCTTTCTGTTCAGTATTATACCCTTCATTCCCCACAGGCCTGGATGCGTAGAGTATGTGCCAATAAAACCCCTGCCCACAGATCTCCATGTTGGAGTATGTTTCCAGAGAACCTGGCCTAAAACACACACGTTTGCAAGAACAGAGTCCTGCTTTGCTTCTTCACTGAAAGTGATCTGATACTAAAACATTTCAGTAATTCCTAGACTTGGATGGGGCTACAAATTGACTGTGATTAGGACTCTCTGATTCTGACCATGGCCTCCTCCACCATGACCATTCAGTACTTTCAGCCTTGTAAAATGTCATCACAGGCCCATAACAACAAAACACAGATCTTTCTAGCTTTTCTTGGCAATGTGTCTCCGTTCTTTATCTATGGTTCTGCTGTCAAAGCTTCACCTCATTAGTTGAATCTCCATCTTTGGCCTGTGCCATATATTGTTCCATTTCCAGTGTTCTTGGCATTTGAATCTTGCAATTTTATACTTGATTTCTGCCTGTGTACACATTTCCAGGGACAAATAACTTAAGTTGTTATAGGTGAACTCTCTTCACCCCTGTTTCCTCCTGAAATTAAAAGTTCCACCCCTATCCCCACTTAGAGATGAATTTGGTCACTATCTGACCACATATATCCTCGTATGTCAGGATAAACACCACCCTTTGAACTCATCCATCACTTCCCAAATTTTATGGTATGGAACTAAAAGCTGATCACTTTTTAAAGGTGATCAAGGAAAAAAAAAAAGAAAGAAAAAACCTTTTTAAAAGTCATTTGGTAAAATTGCCTTTCTAAGCCCCTTTTTAATGATTCAGATTTTCCTTTACATGTTAAAGGCTTTCAAAATTTCTGCAATCAAGAAATTCTTTATTCTTATCTTCACTTCACCTGCTTTCCAAATCTGGCTTGAGCGCGCGATGCTTTTTGTTTCTCTGTTTTGTACAACAGCTGACAAGCTTTCATAAGGTTACAGTTTGCCTTGGAGCAAGTTTGGGAAACAGAAACTTTCTATATCCGAGGGTGATTCTGTAACACAGGGGAGTTTTACTACATTTGTATTTCACTCGACTTTTGCTTTTCATTTCAAATATTTAGGTTATTATTTTGCATTCAGGTAGAGGGCATGGAAATGAATAAAAAGGCAGTTATCATACATCATATCTTCCCTGTGCTCCAGGAGAGAACAGCCCTCGTTGAAGGGAATTTAATGAATAGGTTGGCCTTCTAGCCTTGTCTTGAATGTCTCCAGGGAATAAAGGAAATGCTTTTCATAAGGCAGACAATTTCAGTGCTACATTATTCTAATTATTATAAATTACCTTCATTATACTTTCTATACACCTATCCCAAATTGGCTTCTGGGGCAATATCAAAAATTCTTCTTATATGTATGTGTGTATATGCCTGACTGGGACATTGTGCTGTACGCCAGAAATTGACACATTGTAATGGACTGTATTTTAATAAATCTTTTTAATTAAAAAAATAAAGCCAGTGAACTATGGCAAAAAAAATTCTTCTTTTTCCTGTTTTTAATAATGCAACAAGCCATCCTTTCAGACATTTGAAGGCAACCAAACCACCCTATTCGAGACTTCTTGTTCCTAGACTTAAACATAAATTCTTTTAATATTCCACAGTTGTCGTATTTTATAGAACCCTTTCAAAATGTCTTCCTCACTTAGGCATATGCTAGTTTGTCACTAGAATTCATATTTCCAACTTTCAGCAACTCCATATTCCATATTTCTAAAACAAGATCCAACTGTTTGGACAGTCACTTGAAGGGACACCAAAATGAAATAGAATATTGCTCCATTGTTGTTTCAGAGGAACGAGTGAATTTCGCACTTTCTTCCTAGGGTTTTCCTTTAAATAAAGGACTGGATGAGAAAACAGAGAGGACTCCTATTTTTAGTCTTGACTAGATTGAAAGACTTCCTGTGCTGTGATAGTTGTGTTCCTATTGATCTCCACCCCAGCTGGCAAGCGTGTCACTTAAGAGATGGGAGCCAGAGGGCTGAGGATCACTAAATAATACCAGGTCTTCCGCGGGAAATGAAAAGTCAGCCTCTATTTTGCTTTACTTTCCCGACCTGCAGCATTACCAGGGTTCTTGCCAATATCTGACATTTTAAACTTCAAACGAATCGCCCATAGGAACAAAGCCACTTCCCACAGATTTTCTTATTTAAACAAAATGTCTTTGGGAGGAAATCACACTACTGAAAATCACTGCTTTCTTAATGACTGAATGTGTTTGAGGTCCTGTATTGGGAACAGGTATAGTTTGATAAGGAAAAGCACCAGATGTGATTTTTCGGTGCATATAAATGAATTCTACCAAATCACGTTTTCTATACATATCAAAGCACAGCAATAAGTATCCAAATTAGAGAATAATTGAGAAGCATTAGACTAATTAAAAAGGCAAGATAATGAGATCCTGTTTAATTGTATTATTGATTTTCCTTTTAAGTCAGGGTTTATTTCCCCTTTCTTACAGAGAAAGTTAAATATAGGTTGTGATGTTTAAATCTAACGTTTCATTCCTATGCCTGGTCTAATCTGTAACTGCTCTCTTGTTGACTGCATGTTGGACAGCTCTTGTTGACTCCATTTGATTAAGTTTGGGATAGAAGAAAGAAATGAGAGAGAAAGAGAGAGAGGGAATGGACGTTTTTATGATTACCTCTCTACTAGAAGGGCTGAGCAGTATCTCATCTAAGCTGAAGTCATCATTTTGACCTATCCATTACCTGACTGAGTGGAACTGAGGGGAAAACGTGCAATTCTATTTCTTTTTTTATTATTTTTTTGAGGTATAGTCAGTTTACAATATTCTGTCAATTTCTGGTGTACAGTACAATCTTTCAGTCATACATGAATATACAGATATTCATTTTCATTATTTTATTATTATTATTATTAATTATTATTATTTTGCATTTCTATTTCTTCCTTAAGTATAAACATTAGGTTTGCTGGAAAGTTCAGCTTGGTTGAATCTAGTAGCTCTGTTAGAACTTTCACAAATGCATCTGACACCTCAGGAATCTCAAGAACTTATTCAGAGTCCCAGGAAGTTGAAAATCATAGTCAAATCAGACATAAGAATACTGGCAGTTAGGAAATTTAAAGACACAAACAGCAAGCCAATGGGGCCATTTTGGCTGTGCCTTTTCAAATGAATAACAAATCTTAAGCAATTAAAGAAGTAAACATTCACAATGAGGGAAAATATAAACGAAAAAACAGTCATAATTTATAAATATTGTATAGACTTCTAACAGTTAAGATGCAATCTCTGGAAGACGAAGAGGGAACCTCACCCATAATTACATTTTGAAACATTTTCAGGATTTTTTCCCATTGGAAATACAAATAATCACGTATTTCCAAGAGTAAACGGTAGCTGTGATACACAATAGTTACTGCCATCTTCTACCTCTTCACCAGAGGCTTAGTTTGAAACATTCAAGGCATTAGAAACCTTGGCTTTGATGGGTTTCATTTATTTTGGGTTTCAGTTTTCCCATGTGCTAAGAATTCAACAAAAACAAAATGAACAAAAGAAAAACCTAGTAAGCCAAAATCCAAAGGCAACCAAAACAAAAAGAAAAGGCAAGACTCAGAGACCTCTCAATGTGTTCCCATATTGTTGTATACTTGGTGTCCAGCAGGGAAACTAGTAATGGGGTCGGAATTATTAATTTAATTTATTTAATGAACACCTATGTAAAAAGTCTACAATGGGCCAGCCATTGGTTGAAATCCTTTACATATATTGGCTCATATTTGTTTCTTAAAATAAACTCAGGATTCAGATATTATTATTCTCATTTTTGGAACAAAATTGATGCACAGAGAAGTTAAATATCTGACTTAAGTTCACACAGCTTGTAGGTACAGGAGTTGGCCTTTTCCCTGGCTGTCAGGTTCTGGACCTTCTTCCTCTTTTTCACACTTTCGTGTTGTGTGATTTCTCGTATGTTACTCAAATATAGGAGATCATTCTTCCATTTCTCTTAATGTTTAGTAGAAAATTTTAATTTAAATTAAAGAAATTTTATAATTCCTATCTAGAAACTGGTACAAAGTAGTGTTCAATAAATGGAAAGTACCTTTCTTGCTTCCTACATTTCCTTTTCATAATTTTAAATCTGTCCTTGCATAAACCCAGAAAAACCTACTCTCATATACTGAATCAGGTTATTTAAATGCTGACAGGGTCCCGATAAATATCATGAAACAAATTTTATCGTCTGAATATTTTGGAGACGAAAGTTTGTGGTCGAATATAGAAAATGTGTGAGTGTGATTTTTGGCAAATGCAGCATCACTTTACCTTTTACTAATCTCTGTATCTCCAGAGGTCTTGTTTTGGTAGAAGAGAATTATGGGGCAGACACTGGAAGAAATATATATATATATATATATACATACATATATACATATATATATAATAAAATACAAATATATATAAAGAATATATGCATATATATTAAAATAGTATTAACATAAACAAAGATTCTTGTTGATGTTCTACTGAAGACATGGTAGGATCTAGAGTCTTTGCCATTAAAGTGTAGAAACTACAGGGGAGAATCTGTCTCACCACAATAGAGCAGATACAAGGAGTGAAGAATATTAGGGGAAGACAGTACTAGAGACAAGAGACAAGAGATCCAGATCACCCATCTAAGAGCGATTCTGTACGGATTGAAAGGTTAGCGTCATTTGCTAAGTTCTGGGTATACCAGTGACCTTCTAGTTCCAATAGTGTTTTGAGAATGACCCACAACTTCACAACCTCTCCACGTGGTGTGAGAGAGCTAAGGGGTAGGTTTTCTCAAAGGTAGCCTTAAGCAGTGGGTTAAGGGGAAAAATAGGTGGTTTTCAGAAGGCAGTTTCCATCATGTTTACCAAAATTGTACTGTAAAAGTCAAAACAATTTTAAAAAATAGAGATGCTCAAATGCCCACGTGGCTCATTTCTTTTCAGTTCTATACATGCAGGAGCTCTGGCAGTTCCCACTGAAGATGCCTTATCTGCGTCCTTCCATGTGTCTATAATAAAGGTGATTCTAAAGTCCAGTTTACTTTAAAATGGGCTGTTGCCGTGAGGCACCACATGTTTAGTCTTCTCACTGGTACTCACTGACTTGAGGATAAATGGCCAGTAGTAGATTCACTTTAAATGCGAGCTTCCATGTGCAAGTTTGAATTTTGGTACCCCCAGTGAAGACAATTAAGCAAACCTCATAATGCTGTAATTGAAATGTTAACAGATAATTGCCCATGTAATTATTCCCAGTCACTTTATTATCATTAAAGCAGTATAATTCAATATCAAATATTACTTGATTACTGAGATAATACTTAATATTAATACACTTGTTTTATAACAACTCAAGAGTTTTCATTTTGGGCTGAAGGCAAAGAGGATGCTGATTCTGGCATAGGAAGCGTTTTAGAAGGCAGGGATGCTGTCGCTGGTCTCTGTCATTTGCCAGGCTTATACCATCCCACTTACTCTCAACAACAGTGTCTGAAATTGTTGGCCTTTACCCTGGAATACCTCCTGCCTCAGCATGTGGGTGGGAACAAGTCGTTTCTTTCAGAAAATGGAAAGTAGAGGTGATGAAGTCTTCAGTCTTCTTTGTTTCATTCGTACATCACTTTTCAGTCATGGGCAACCCTGTGGGTGCCCCTTTCTTCCCAGGAGCCTGTGAGCCTCCCATCAGGTCCCTTCCACTGCTCTGACACTTAGCTCTTCACCATTCATGCCTTAGTGACATCCTAGTTATTTCGGAATTCTCTATATTGATTTAGTTTAATTTAATTGACTTTATTTAATTCATCTTAATTTTAATTAAATAATCTTAGGGAGATTAATTATGATTGTAACCCCAAGGGTTAACACTTTTATCATTATTCTGTTAATAAGTACCTGAAAATATGTTAAAAATGGGGAATTGATCTTGTACTTGAGCAAATGACTAATTTCAGTGTCTTCTTAGGATTTCTGTCATTGAGTCCCTTCTGAAGGCACCCCGATCTTATCACAAGTTCTTCTTTTAAAAATCTTCAAAATCTTCTAGAGTTTGTTTTTCTATGAACTTATTTAGTAAGTCTTCATTGTAGGTTTACTGTTATGGTAATTGTTTGAAAGCATTTAGATTACATGTAAAAATCATGGTTCTCAAATTTGGTGACAAAAAGGATTGTGTATGTAACAACTGGTCAGGGATCAGTAAAATTGTCTCAGAAATAAAACTGAACTCTCCTTACTTTACCTAATCATGGTTTAGGTATTTAATATAATATAAACGAGTATAGCATTTTAGATTATTTTTAAAATTCAATACTGGAAAAAATAGTTGAAAAATTGATATATATATATTTCGTATTTTTTTCTTTCATAGTTTATTCCTCCTTTGATTTGGAACTAAGAGTGTGACATATTTTCTTTTTCATGAAGATGTAAATGTCAGCTCCTGTATTTATTTATTGGGATGTTCAGTACAAATTCAGCACTGAATTATTTAACTGGGAATGACATGTATCTGTTTGTGTAATGGAAAAATGCTGTTCACATATAATATAAGTGTTTCTATATATGGAGACAATGTAAAGTGATATTTGATCTATGGTTTCTTTAATACATAGGGTAACAATTTCAGGCATAGTTAAGGTTTATGGTACCTCATATGGTCACATTTATTATTTTTTACCATCTTACATTGCAGTTAAATAATTTATTTTGGAACTCCTCATTCTTTGATCAACATTACCTGGCAAAGACAAACAGAAATATTAGTTTATTTTCATAACATTGAAATTTGAAGAACAATTTTGGAAAGTAATGTTCAACTTCACAATGTTAAGTATATACTCAAGCTACGACTTTGACTTTTGGAAATGATTTAAGCACAAGAAAGTGTTCCAGGTTACCCTTTCTCTGGTGAACTTCTGAAGAACTCACTTTCACCAGAAAAATAATAAAAAATGCTCTTATTTATTTCTGTTTCCTTGAAAATAAATATTCAAAAAGTTTGTATGGTTACAATGTCAAACAAAAAAATCCCTAACGGTTGATTTGATTTTTATTGATGAGTTAAAGGTAGGATTTTTCTTAGCTTGATATGACCAAGTAAATACCTTAGGTGTATGACAGATAAAATGTATATCTAATTCATCAAGCAAAGCTTTAACTATCTATGGCTAAAGCTATGGGAACATTTCTATTTCACAGTATTCATTGTGTGGCTGGAAGGGACCATATGAAATCTTCAGCCCAGGGGATTATTGGTAAACTATGCAATGGGTGAATTTAAATTTGGGGTTTTTTCAAAATTCTCAAACTTGATCTGTTTGTTTAGTACAAAGGTATCATCAACCATCAGATTCCAAACCAATTCAGACTTGTGTGTCTTCCAGTTTTCAGCACAGCACCCAAGAAGTAGCCATTTTAAGGCATGTGCTTATATGGGCACCATATATGAGTCTCTTGGTCATATATAAATTCTCCTCAGTAAAAAAATAGCTAGTGTTCTGTGGATATTTCCCTGTTTCTTCAACATGCTGAAAAAATGCATTTCTGAATACATTTTTATGTTTACAGATGCTTGTTTCAGTTTAGGATATTTAATTTCTGCTGTACTCTGAAGAAACTTTGGCAAATAATTTTAAAACTCAAGTCATTCTTTTCACTTAACACATTTCACAGCAGCCTTGGTTGCCTTATTGTCATTCAAAAATAAGATCAGCTAAAATTTTAGTCTTTCTAATTTATTTAGTTGTTTTTGATGCAACCATTGCATGTATCAGTCATAGTACTTAATATGTTTTGCTTAGTAAGTGACACTTCTATTTGTATGCATTGACAAACAGACATTTTGTTTGCATATTAAGTATGTAGGAATTAATTTCATTTCCAAAGGAGAAATACGTTTTTCCACATTTTCCTTAAAACATGAGGTTTTCTTCTTCTATCTTTAATTTTCTCTCTTTAGTTAAGGATATAGGTTAAAAAAAATTTACTTTCCTCTTAAATCTTCTATAAAAGCAGAGATAGCATGATGATGAATTACAAGTGACGTAGTGCTGAAGGTTAGAAATACAAAAGAGAGCACTGAACACTGTGACATGGAAGAAGGGAGAAAATGAATGTTGACTCCAGGAGATTGCTGCCACTTCACAGGTATCCTGAACTTTTAAAGAGAGATAGTAGACCCAATTCTTATATACAGTCTCTAACTTATGAGTTTTAAAATTAATCATTTTAGTTTTATATCTGTAAAACCAAATATTTATTGGGTAACTAGATTGTGACTTCCATTATGAATAATTATGACACATCAAATTTTTCATTTAACTGTCAAAATTTTGCTATTGAGTACAAATGACCAATGATTCATTAAATAAAACAACATTGCTTGAAGGAATGTGGAAATATTTAGATAAAAAGAAATGATGGATACATTTTCAGGTCAAACTAATTTTTCATTCAGGATTTCAATTTAAGATGTCTGGAATATGCACATGGGAAATTGTGAAGAAAGATTAGACCAAAAAACTGTATAAATGACTTATTTCAAGGATGGATGCTACTCTGATTGGCCTCCACTCCTGAAGATAATTTTGCTGAGGATCATTTTCAGAACATTCTTGACTGTGATTAGAATTCAGATTGCTGAGAGGGTTGCATGAGAAACCCATTCCAAGCGCAATAATTTTATAGTGCACTCCAGAATCTTCTCTGGGATTTTATAGAGTTGCCCCATGGTTTTCTTTTCTATCATCAAATGCTCGGTGGGCACAAGCTACACGAGTGGCACAGTGCTCATCTCGTAGGGATATAGAGATTGGAGTTACAATATAATAGAGAACACAGATGTACACATATATAATACACAATAAAGCAAGAGTTTGTTAGTTCTATAATGTGAAACGTGTAATGTTTGAAAGTGCTATTGCCAAGAGAAAGAGGGGGCAAAGAAAAATGGGTAATATACATACATAGTCTTTGTAAGCTCCCTATTTCTGTGTCTTTC